>NW_026615134.1:0-39792 GCF_030052815.1 Hevea brasiliensis
CTTAATGAGCTTGAGGAATTGAGGATGGATGCTTATGAAAGTGCCGTATTTACAAAGAAAGAACTAAAGTTTGGCATGATAAGCATCCGAGGAAAAAGAATTCAAAGAAGGTGATTTAGTTTTGTTGTTTAACTCAAGATTGAAATTGTTCCCTGGAAAACTCAAGTCAAGGTGGACTGGTCCATATAGAATTTCTAAGGTTTTCCCTTATGGAGCAATTGAAATTTGGAGTGAAAAATCTGGGAATTTTAAGGTCAATGGGCATAGATTGAAACATTACATAACTGGAGACCCAATAATAGGAGCAAGCTGTTACAAGCTCTCCAATCCCTCACCTCTTTTCAGTGAAATTCATGAAGAGTCCAGCTAAGGACTATAAAATAGCCCTCTTGGGAGGCATCCCAAGTCCTTTTATTTTGCTTTTGCTAATTTACTTTCATTTTCATTGATTTTGTTTTATCTTAAATCTCCCCAAATTCAATTTTTGACATTGTTAAATCTTGTCCCTTGTAGATGTAATTCAATGAAGAAAGGCTGGTGAAGCTGGGAAGTAATTCTTAACTTGAAAAATTTTGTCCTTCAAAAGAAGCGATAAGTTTTTCTTTGCATAATCTGTGCGGGAGGCGCAATCTAGTTCATGCAGAGGAAAAAATGAAATCCGCAGCAAATGGCTTGTATTTTTGGTGAGGTTGGATGTATATCAATGGAGGAAGGTTGGTGAACTGCTGAAGTTGCTATCTGGTTTATGCAGAGCAGAAAAATAAAATCTGCAGCAGATCACTTAAGTTCTTGGTGAGGTTGGGTGTGTATTTTTTTACTTGTGCTTATAATGTTAATATGGTGGTAAGTGAGTCATTTTTGCAGTTTTGAGCTTCTTTGGGTTATAGGATACAAGGTAGAAATGCTGCATTTTCTTGGCAAATCTTGGAGAGTTCATTTCTCATTTGTGGTTAGATGCAACTTTATGCAGATTTTTATGGAGTTTTATGTGCTGAATGTTGATTTGCAGAATTTGAGTCAAAATGGCATAGCTCTCAAAGGTCTTTTATGTAGGATCAATGTCTACATGCCTGTGTGATGCATTTTTTATTAACTTTGTATATATTGATGTGTTTTTGGTGAAAAATTCTCATGGTTTATGCTTCATGGAATTATATTTCCTCATTCTAGGGTATTTTCACACTTGCAATCCATGTTCTATTGCATTCTTGATCTTGTTAAATTGTGCATAAGCAACTGCATAGCTTATGCAATCCTGCATAACCACAATTCTTGCCATTTTTCACCTTTATTGCAAGTGCATAAGGAGAGTGCATAGCTTATACAACTCTGCATAGCCTAATTTTGTCAAATTTCACATCTCCAGAAACTTGCATAAGCAGAGTGCATGACCCATGCACATTTGCATAACCTCAAATTCTTCATTTTCTCTCTCTGCCGAAGTTTGCATAAGCGAGTGCATAACCTATGCATACGCATAACCAAAAACTCTGAATTTCCAATTCTGCCGAGGGGTGCATCAGCAGAGAGCATAACCTATGCACTTCTGCATGACCAGAAAACCAGAAAAAACAAACTTGCCTAGCGGTGCATAAGGAAGGTGCAAAAGTTATGCACTTCCGCATAACCAAGAACTCCAAAAATACAAATTTGCCGAGGGGTGCATAAGCAGAGTGCATGACCTATGCATACGCATGACCAATCGAAAATTCCAAAGTTGCCGAGACACGCATAAGCAATGTGCATAGCTTATGCATACATAACCAAAGATTACGAATTTCAAAACCCACGAAGAGTGCATAAGCGAGTGCATAGCTTATGCACATCTGCATGACCACCAACCAAAATTCCAAAATTGCCGAGCATTGCATGAGCGAGTGCATAACCTATGCATACGCATGACCCGCTCGAAAAACCACTTCTGCAGAGAGATGCATAAGGGGAGTGCATAACTTATGCACTCCCGCATGACTTCGCTCCTCAAAATTTCAAGGGTCACCGAAGCTTGCATAAGGAAGGTGCATGACTCATGCACAACTGCATGACCACTAACCTAAGATTTCAATACCTGCCGAACAGTGCATAGGTTATGCATAAATCATTTTTCACTTATGCAGTCTTTTACATAACTCATTTAAATCAAAATTTTTTCCTTTTTCTTTCCCACCTTCAACCCGATAAACCCTGTTCACTTCCCTTCCTCTCTCACAATCCTCATTCCGGCATAACTCCTTCTCACACCTTCTCCTCCATTTCGATTTTCACTACATTTGCCCTAATTCTCACTCTTCTTCGATTTTCTTTTTTTTTCCCCATTATCTTTTCCATCTTCTTCATCCGCAATGGAGTCACCTCCCCACTCCCGTCCAGCCTCTCCTCTCGAAGTCTCTCCATTGTCATTGATACCCCCCACTTCCAATTCTCCTCCACAATTACACCCCCACCACCTCCCCCAACCACATACAAATGCAAAATCCGGTCCAAATCTGTGCGACCCATGTCCTCTGCTCCTCCTCTGTCCAAACGCAAAGACCCACCCACCCCATTGTCGGAACCGCCTCCCAAAAAGCCAAAAGCTCCAGCCTCTACACCCTCTTCCAGCAAAAAGACAATTTCGGCAACCTCATTTGTATCAAAGCTACCCTGGCCTCTCCCTGATACGATTCAAAAAGCAGCTTTTAAGCGACTTAAGGATAGGAAGGTACAACCCACTAGGTATATATCTGCTGATGCTTTACAATCTCTTAGTTTATTTGACAATGTAGTTGCATATCTTGATGGTATGGGTTGGACAGAATTTGTGCATAAGCAAGAGATAGTTTATCCAATTCTAGTTTTGGAGTTTATTTCTTCATTCTCTGCTACCCTCAACTTGCATGATGTAGACCATAAACCAATTATGAAATTTAGATGCTTGGGGCAAAATAGAGAACTGTCATTGGACCAATTTCATAGCATTTTTGGTTTTGCTATTGATGGGTTATTTAGAGTACCACATCTTTGGAGTAGAGGTAGCCAACAAGGGCATTTGGAATGCTGCCCAATTTTGGAGAATCATAACAAACCAACCTCAAACTTTCTCTGTGGAAGATCAAAACATCCCAAATCCTTGACCGCACTTAGGTTTATTCATAAGGTGATGGCTAGCACCATATTGGGCGGAGGGACTAGTTACAGTCTTTGTGGGAAAATCTGAACTATTTATGTTATGGTGTGCATTTCACAAAGTTAAGGTATCTCCTGGTTATTTCTTTTGTGAACATGTGCTGCATATTGCCACCAAATCCATAGGTGACATTGTTTTGGGTGGGCTCATCACTGTCATAGCCAAGCATTTTGGTTTTAATCCTGCAGAGCACTCAATACCAGCACTTGAGGACACTTCATATTTTGATACTGCACACTTAACCAAAACAGGGTTCAATTTGTCATGTTTTGATACTGTCCACCTGCAGCCAATCGAGCCTATTGCACAACCAGAAACCCAACCTTTCACACAGTCCCACGACCCTACTACACCTACCCCACACCCTCAGCCTGCTCAGGACATTCCAGCTACCTCTGCTCAGCCCATACCTCCTACAGCTGAACCTTCCTCATCCACAGCACCTCCTGCATTCAACACTAAAGCCTTATTCACCTATCTTGAAAGGCTTAGTGATGATATATTCTTTGTGGATAGGAAGCTTGACACTGGTCTTGATACACTCAAGGATCGTCATGATCAACTATTTGACCTTGTCATGGAAACCGAGGACAAGCAGAAAGAAGCGAAGGAGATGGTGAAGCAACTCATGATCTTTTGGGCATGCCACCCCCACCTCCATCACCTCCTCGGCACCATCATTTCGACAACAAGAAGACCACTGCCCCTTAGCAACATCCGTGGATAAGGGCAAGACAATAGAACTAGATTAGTGTTTGTTTTACTTTTGTTCCAACTTGTAGGACTTTTCCTTGGTAAATACGTTCAAACATTTATAGTTTGTTTTGGATTATGTTTGTTATTTATGAATTAGTTTTTTTTCTATTCTGTTTTTCTTGAAGTTTTATTGGATAGCTATTACAGTAGTCTTCTTTGATTTTTTATTGCACTTATTGCCCTTTTGTACATATTTGCCCATACTCTGTATATATTTCAATACTTTTACTGCTGGTTGTACATTTCCCCTTGCCAATTCCCATGCAGCAGCTTTTGTATACACTGCACAGCTATGAATTTCCTCATGCAGAACTTTTGCATAGCCTGTGCAACTCTTTACGCTACTTGTGAGCTGCAGTTGTATTCCCCTTATGCAAGCATCTGCATAGCCTATGCAACATATATTGCCTCTTATGCGACCGCATGGGTTATGCACCTTACCTATGCACATGCTCTGGATGACACTTAACTCTGCATAACACATGCGACTTCTTATGCATCCCTTTATCTTGAATTCTCATACCAGGTAACTCTTTCTTTTGCTCTTAATTTTTACAATTCTGGTCAATATTATTTGCTTTGAGTTTTGGTTATCTTTGCTTGAGACATTGAGGACAATGTCAATTTTGAGTTTGGGGTGCACATTTTGATTTTTAGCTTTATTTTTCACATTTTGAGTATAGGAACACCTCATCCCATTTCATTTACATATATTGTAAATATTTTACATATATTTCCACACATACATATACATAACACATTTACACACACATTATACATCACTTAGAAATTGTACACATTGAATACAAATAGACTCCCTCCATTTAGTTATTGCATTACTCATTTTAGGAATCATGCATCATGCATTAAAATCTTTTGCCAAATCCCTTGAGTATTGAAAATGTGCCTATGAGAATGATTTGACTCACCCTTTAGTTGGGTTTGTGGATTGAAAGTTTCCTAAAAGGTGCAAGGTTTTGAAGTGTCTATCCCTTGCCTATATCTTCTTAGCCAAAAAGCCACCCAACTAGCCATTTGGAGAAGGAAGTGTTTAGAGGGAGTTATTGGATATAAGATAGTCAAATGATGTCTCACCAATCCTAGAACAAATTTTCTAAACCTTTCAAGGCGAAATACCAGCTTGTACTTGAAGAGAGAGATGATTAGGCATTCTTTGATTTAAAACCTTCTCATTTTAAACCTTTGGCCCTTTTTCCCAATTAAAATTTACCCTTGCAAACCCCTTTGAACCTTTTTATCCCTAATTTTTCTTGAAATCCTTATTACTACCTAGCCAATGAACCAAACACTCCAACCCTTTTCATGAGAATAATTATTCATAATATTAGGTACATAAAAAAATAAAATAAAAAAAATACAATAAAAGGGAGAAGAAATACTTGTCACCTTGTAAAAGTGCTAGTATATGTGCTTTTCACCATTGTCATTCAAAATGAAAGAAATCCACCCAAAGTATTAAAAGAAATGAGTTTGGGGGTGGCATCTTTAGGGACAATCATCAAAAGAAAATGCAAAATACAAGTCTAAAGTATCAAAATGTCCCTCCATTTTATGTGTCTTGTAAAATATGCTAGCACTTGACAATCCTCATTATGTATTTCTCTCTCCTATATATATATATATAAAGAAAAGAGAAAAATATATAATAAAGTGTACCTTATGTTTCAAAATTGCAACATATTCTCATGCTTTGAATACTTTTTACCCATTTTTCTTCTTAGCCTCTTTTTGAATCCCATGGCCCCATTACATCCATAAAAAGACCTTTAATCTCTTGAAAGTACTCGCTACATTAGTGGAGATAGGAGTGGGGAATTTGCCTATGGGATTGGAGAACTATTCATTCATTCATTCAATTCCATCATTCCATATAGAGACACTTTGACTATTGATTGTTCTAGAATTCCTTTTGAGCATGACCCTCTCTTTTGATTGGTTGGTTTGGAGATTTTGAATGATAATTGACTTGATGGCTAAGCGGTGAAAACTAGGATAAGCATTAAATTCTTTGCATATTGAAGGATGGGTATATGGATTCTTGGTATGGTGAAGGTGTGTTAAGTTACTTCAATTGGTAATTTTCATAACTCTTTGGATAAGGCACCCCTAAAAACTTTGCACCACATTTTAAAGTTTGCTTGAGGACAAGCAAAAGCTTGAGTTTGGGGGTATTTGATGCATACATTTTGCATAGTCATTTAGGTCTAATTTTATAGCCATTTTATCCTATTATTAGTTATCTTTAGCTAATTTCATTAGTAAATTAGTTAGTTTTTCATAATTGTCGATTTTGGATTAATTTGTAATTTTTACTTTGTTTTGTAGGAAAAATGGTGTTTTTGAAGGACTGAAGAGAATTTTGCCATTAAGGAGTGTCTTCTACAGCCAAAGATGTCAAAAACAAGTTTTCAAGCTGAAATATGCATTGACCAAATTGTGCATAACTTGCCGCATAAGCTATGCAGATCTGCATAAGGAGAAAGATCACTGTTCCAGAACTAGCCGAAATGTGCATAAGGAGACTGCATAGCTTATGTACATTCTCGCCTCCCTTATGCACCTTCACGGAATTGTGCATAACCTATGCACCAAGTCATGCAGTTTCGCATAAGTGACTCAGAACCAGGTAGCGCATAAGGGACTGCATAACTTATGCAGTCCACTTATGCAGTCCCATAAAGAGTTCATTAATGAGCTGGCAGAAGATTCCCTCAATCAATTCCTCCTAGAACATACTATTTTAGGGCTCCATGTCAGAAAAATGCTATATATAGTCTCATTTTCCCATTTTAGGAAAAAAAAAAGAAGAAGAGGAGAAGAGAGAAGAGGAATTTGAGGAGTCACTTTCACCTTCCACACCATTTTCAACCAAGATTTGCAGATTTCTTTCTTTCCTTACATTTTTCTACATTTCTAGTGTTTAATTTCTTACTTCTTAGCTTAGATTAAAGCTTTATTTCCATTTAAACTCATCATATCTTGTAAGCATTATGGATAGTGAGTAGTTTACTTTTGATTCTGGAGTAAGGGTTGTAATATTTGAGATATTTTGTGGATTTTAATTGGGTAATCCATATTTTGTGGTCTTAATGAGTTTTATTCATTTCTTGTATGCTTAATGACATGCTTAGTGTAGGATCCCATTGAGTAATGTTCTTAATCCATGGTTGAAGCACCGAAAGGAGAAGGCCTTGTGATAGATAATCAGGAAATTGGACTTAATTAACTTAGACCTAGAAATAGGCTAAGGATTAAGAGGATTCACAGATTAATTAAAGAACTTAATGGGTCTTAATTAACTCTAAGTCCACGAAAGTAGGATTAGTTTGATTAAGGCACTCTTTGTCTCACTCGAAAGGGAATTCAAAGGATTTAAGAATTAATCTCCTTAAAACTCATAAGTTTCATAAGATTGGACAACCAATTTAAAATCCCAAAATAGCTCGAATATGAAATCCCGAACTCCGGAATCACCTTTTTACCATTGTTAATTTCTAATCGAATTTAATCATTTGCCATTTTAAATATTGCCATATTTGAACTTGCTTATTTCAATTTGATGCAATTTTAGTTTAATTAATACATTGTTGAATAGAATATTAATTTTGCACATTTAGATTTCATACTCCATTACCCATTAATTCATTATTTTAATTTCATAAATACTTCAATTTAGTCAACTTTTATATCGAAAATTCAATCATTAACACAACTCCTCATGGGATCGATATTTTTCTATACTACTTGTACGACCCGTGCACTTGCGGTTGGGACGCATCAATACCTCCTGTCAAGCCCCTTTAGGAATCTCTTCACCTTCATAGTTTCTGTAGCTACTGCTGTAGGGGCATATCTGCTTAATTCCAAAAATTCTGTAGCATATTCATCTACAGACCTGCCATTCTGTCTTAAGGCCTCAAAGGCCCACTGCTTCTGATCTCTGAAGCTTTCTGGCACAAACGGATTGATGAACAGTTCCACAAACTGAGTCCACGACAAACCCTCCATCCGAGGTAATATGTAGTCATTCATCCATTGTCTAGGCATAGGCCCCATGACATGCTGCATACACTCTATAAGTCTTCTGTCAGTCAACTGCAGCTCTGTCCCTACCTGTCTGCAGGAATCCAAGAACCGATATGCATCATCAGACACATCGTAAGTACCAGGCACCAATTTCTTGAAATTTATTATCTATTTGTAAGGTTCCCCTCTTGGTGCGGTGGACTGCTGCTACTGTGGGGGGTGGACCATATACTGCGCCATCATATCGATGGTTCTCTGCAATCCAGTTAGAGTAGCTGCCATGGGGTCCATGGGACCCTGTGCCATGAAAGACTGATTCTGAACTGTTGGCAGCTGCTCTTCTACTTGAGCAGCTCTAGGCATCCTACCCCGCCTCCTCGGTCAGCGCCTCATCTGTCTTGCCGACACCTCGTGCACATCCGGTTCTAGTGCGTTGGCGGCTCTCACCTTCTACGCATTTTCCTGAAATTCAGCAGCATTAGCCCATAAAATTCAAAACTGCACATTACACAGCTCTATAAACTCATATTTACACACAATATATGAAGCAGAAACTAGAAGCAAAGATGACAATGCAAGATGAATGTGGACCCTATTTTTCTGCATGTGACTCCTAGTAGGCTCTTCCCAACACTTTAGATGAACATTCCCTAAGAATCTGGAGCCTAAGCTCTGATACCACATTTGTCACGACCCAACCTATGGGCCGGACCGGCATTAGGACCTGGGCCAGCCTAAAACCCCCGAGGCCCGTAGTAAGCCTAACTATTCATCAGCCCAACTCTAAGGCCCATTTGGGCCCAATTTCAAGAAATCAACCGGACAGAGTCCGGCCATAAAATGGACCTACCAACGGGGAGTTTTTGACTCACCCGACCTGTAAACACAATAAATACTCAATTGGGGAGCTCAGCTCACCCTTCACATACTCATCAGCATAAAAATAAATGGGAGCTCAGCTCCCTCATCCAATCCATCAAACATGCATAGAATATTGAGTTTACAGGTCCAAAATAATAATTTAGGTTACAGACCCAAATCAAATAAACATTTCTAACACATGCGGAAATTCTAAGATTTAACAAGTTTATACAAACATTAATAATTGACCTGCGAGGAAGAAAGCAGGTTAACCTCAAAAATATCCTCCTGTGGCCTGGAAAAATATTGAACAGGAGTGAGCGTTCGACTCAGAGAGTAAAATATCAATTTTAACCATAATCTCTATAACTATCTAAAACTAATGCACCCTGTGGAGTGAAATGCAACACCAACAACATTTTCACATCATAACATCAAAAAGGTAATTTGGAGCACTCACGCACCCAGCAATATCAATCATATATATATGGGAGCTGATCCCCTATACAACTCTCTTAATTCCAACTGTGCCAGCGAAGAACTCAGCTCGGACTTCCACTTAATAACCAAATCGGGGTCCCAGCGAAGAACTCAAGCTGTGTCTACCCCGAAGGACCGGGTCCCAGCGAAGATCTCAAGCCGTGTCTACCCGTCCTATCCATAGTCCACACCACATCACACGCACGCCAACGCATGCACACTACTCCAAATTACCACAACAACATACATGGCATTTTCACAGTTATGAATGCAACATAAATCATGCCTAAAGTTTATCTACATAGATATATGCATATAAGTGATGCATGGGCATGCTTGAACATATAATAATAGTGAAATTACAATTAAAATTAATATTTTACTCACAGACTGGACAACGGTCACTGTGGCGGCTAGGCGGAGGAAGAAGGCTGTCCCGGCTCACCTTTGCCAATTCCGACTCCGGGGACGCGTTCGGGACGTCTGACAATGGGGGGGTAGCCAAAACCTCGGTCCAATTCGGAGACTTTTTCGGTAACGGGTCTGTCTGGCCGGAAATTCACAGACCTGGACAACTGTCAAATTTTCGCGAATTGAGGATACCTACACGAAGCCCACAACACGGGGGTTAGTACATAAATTTTTCAGAATTTTCTAAGCTCATTTAATGCTCGAAAAAACACTGCGAAGTTCCGTGGGACCCATCGAAAAATGGTGTCGAAAAATTTTGAAATTTATATCCCCGTGAAGCTCTCGACGAGTGGAGCGCTCTGGTACTCTCGGTTTTCTCATGGGATTCACGGTTTGCGAGAAATCTAGCCCAAAAGTCAAAATGGGCTAAAACTTTTCGGGCAAAAATTGGACAAACCGCTCAATGGATTTCGGTGTTCTTGGTGTCTATGGAAAGCTCTCGCCGAGTAGATGATTTTAGACACAAGACCCGGTCTTATTGGTGGCCGGATCGGCCGGATTTTGGTCGGGAAGTCGAGGCGTCGCGCGCGCTGCGCGTCATTTCTAGGGCCGTTTTCCGGCGTTCCAGGCTGCGGCCGGCCGTGGGGGAGGGCTGAGGTGAGGCACCGGCAAGGTGGGGAGGCAGGGGAGGTGGCGGCGGCAAGGGGAGGAGGGAGGAGAGAGAAAAGAGAGAGAGAAGGGGAGGAGGTCGGGACGCGCTGAAGAAAAGAGAAGAAGAAAAAGGAGCCGGTCCGATTCGACCGGTCCGATCCGGTCCGGTTCGATTCGGGCGGTTCGATTCATGATACAAAATTTTGAATTTTTACTCTGCCTCGGGACCGAAAACGAGGTCCAAAAATTTCGACAAAATTCCAGAAAACTCAGAAAAATACATAAACTCCAAATATATTTTTAGTTTTGCCACGTGGTCTTTAAATTAATTTTTAAAAATCATCAAAGTTTATATTTTCGGAATATCGAACCCGATTTTTAAAATTCGAAAAATCTCAAAAATTTTCCTAAAATTTAAATAAAATTAAAATACCAAAAATGCTCATAAAATAATAAAATTTAAAATTTTGGGGGTGTTACAACAGGAGGATTATTGTTATGGCTAACCTACTCTTCTTCCTCGCAGGTCCATTGATAGTATTTAATGTATTTGGTATAATTGAGTTAAATTTTTAGACTCTGCATTTATTAGAAGAACTTATTTTTATTTTGGGCCTGTATTGTAAAAGTTATGTTGGACCTGTAAAATTATTAATATTATGCATGATGGGATTGGATGAGAGAGCTGAGCTCCCATTTGAGTTATGACCTTTTTATTATGTGGAGTGTGAGCTGAGCCCTCCAATTTATTATATATTGTGTTTACAGGTCGGGCGAGTCAAAAACTTCTCGTTAAATGGTCCATTTTATGGCCATACTTTGTCCAGTTAAATTCTTGAAATTGGGCCCAAATGGGCCTTAGAGTTGGGTTAAGGAATAGTTAGGCTTACTGCTGGCATCGGGAGTTTTAGGCTGGCTCAGGTCCTGGTGTCAGTCCGGCCCATAGGTTAGGTCGTGACATATTTAGTTCTATTATTTTTCTGTAAGCCAAATAATTGATTCACTATTTTCTTTTGATACTAACCTTTGAATTATAACATGTAATTATTTTATTTATATATAAAATAATCAAATATTAATTCAATACTTAATTAAAATATGAAATTTTTTACAATAATTAATATTATAAGTTAATTAGTACAATATAATAAATAGATTTTGAAATATTTTTATATCCATTATTTTATTGTTGTTAATTTTTCATATCTACAATAAAATTGTAAAACAAAAATTTTTTAAATATGATGATTTATTTTCTTTGACAATTATAAATTGTATTAGTATTAATTTAAGAGTTTAAGCCAATTAATATAATTAGTGTTAAATCATTTACAAGATATATAATCAATATTGATTACCTTTAGTTCAAAAATAAATATTAAGAATGATAACTCATTATAAAAAAAAATTATAGAAAATCTATCATACTCATTAGAAACTATAAAAACTTAAAATATAAAAGTTTTTAAAAGTTATTCATATGATGATAATAATCATAATAATATTTATATGTATATTTAAAAATATATTAATCATATCCAACACATTTTTCTATTTATTGATTATATTAATAAAGAAAATTTTTAATAAAAAATTATTTCCATAACATTATGATATTTATATTTATGAGGTTGGCAAATTAGGTTGCTTTTTTTATTATTTTAAACTAATATTAGTATTACTTAAATTGTTGTGTCTAATATTTTTGGATTATAAATAGACAAAATACATTTTAATAGTAGTTTTTTTATTTTATTAATCATATCCAACACATTTTCTCTATATTAATCATATTAATAATGAATTTTTTTTTATAAAAAATTATTTCCACAACATTCCGTGGTGCTTTACTATACGTATATCTGGGATTGCATTATTGCCAAATGGAAAAGGAAATGCTTATTGTTTATTCTATTCTTGGCTCAAAACCTATTGATGTTGTTGCTTCATATGCCGATCTTCAGAAATATATATATATATATATATTACAATCATTTGAAGTTAAAATGCTCTTATTAGTTGAGTCAATAGAGGAGAAGAGGGATGAATCATATGTCTATATATAATACTATGTTGATTTCCAAAAAAATTAACGTTTTCAGCAAAATCCTAGAAGGAGATGATCTTTTAGGTATAGCTAGCTACAGTATTATAATATAACAAGTAAGATATTGGAAATGTACTATTCTAAAAGGGAAAAAATTTATAACATTTGTATCTATTTATTGTGTAATAAACTTTTTATTTAACATATTTTATATCAAGTTACAAATTACAGAAAAAAATGTAATTTGGAACACATTGTAAAAGCCTCTTTACTTTGTTCATTTATATATTTTATTTATTAATTACTACCTTCTTACAAAAAGTCAACCAAATTAAACATATGATGAAATTTTAATTTAATTAAGAGCCAATAGAAATGATAATTATTTTCATTAGTTTAATTAAATATTGCATATCCGTTTAAATTATAAATTTCGTATCTAACTCTTAGTTTATAGAAATAGGAATCATAAAATATTTCGTCCCTATTAGATTTAATATTATCTAACAAGGAACCACAAAAATGATTGGTCTTCTATTTTTGTTCCCTTATTTCACTATTTGTATAGTCATAGAACCCCTATTATAACTACAAACCTCATAAATATTCATTTTGAATCCCATCACATGATTTTCAAATCGAGTTACAATTTGAAGGTTATGAGAATGTAACATCTCACGATCCAAATTCTGGGCCGGACCGGCACTAGGATTTGAGTCAACATAAGGCCTAAAGCCCGTAGTAAGCTTAATTATTCTTAGCCCAACTATAAGGCCCATAATTGTAGTCCAATTTTAAGGAAATAAACAGACAGAGTCTAACCATAAATTGGACTATCCAACAGAGAATTTTTAGCTCATCTGACCTGTAAATATAAAATATCTCAGTTTTGGGAGCTCAGCTCACCCTCACAATCCTCAAGCAATTAAATAATCAAATAGGAGCTTAGCTCTCTCATCCATAGTGATCATCCATCTCATACATTCCAATATATCCATAAAATAGGTTTACAAATTCAAGAAAATAAATCATTACAGTCCCAACTAGTTTAGAACATTACTAATACATGCGGAGTTCTAGATTGGAAAAACAAGGAAATAAAATCATAATAAAACTTCTGCTGGTAAACTTGCGAGAAAGAAAGCAAGTTAATCTCAAAGAGCCCTCCTGTTACCTAGGGAAAAATAGTTGAACAGGAGTAAGAGTTCGACTCATAGAGTAAGATATTGATTTTAAATATAATTTCTATAACTATCTAAACCTAATGTATTCCTATGAATGAAACATAACATGCACACATATTTTCAAAAAATGCAACAATATTCGCACAAAAGATAATTTGGAGTACTCACACACCCCTGTGTCACATCAATCATATATATATATATATAGGAGCTGATCCCTTATACAACTCTCTTAATTTCAACCTCTGCCAACAAGATCAACTTGAGCCAGACTTTCACTTAATAATTTAAATGCAAGGGCCAGCAAGATTAACTCAAGCTGTGCCTCATCCCGACTTATCCACAAAAAAAGGATCGAGTTCCAGCGAATCAAGCTCTAGCTGTGTCTACCCGTCCTACTCATATCTATATACACACCACACGCACACAGCTCCAAATTACCTTGAGGCGATATCCACAACAATATCATCAAATAAATATGTAATACAAGCTATGCCTAATAATTAACTATACACATATATTTATATGTGAATGCATGGGCATGCCTTGAATATATAATAATATTAAAATTATAAATAAAATCAATATCTACTCACAGATCAACCAGAAGTGTAACATCCTCACTTTAGTTAGTCCATACGTTCTACTGTTCCAATAATCAATGTCGGTCCGAGCAGTTAGAATATCTGAAATTATAATTAGATTAGAGTGAGGAGTTATAAATAAACCAAATAATGATGAGAAAAATAAAGAAAAATTTTTAGAAATGAAATGCACTAAAGTTAAATGAGCCGTAGCCCCAGCGATGAGTGACCCTAACGGGAAGTGACGATGAAAGCCGTTAGCAACCCTAGACCCAGGGAAAACTTTATGAAATAATTTTTGGGATTTCAGGGAAGGATTATTAGGGTTTCAATGACAATAAATTGCTAAGAAAATCAATCGGTACATACGATTTTAGCTCGTTAAGCCAAACGGGGGGCATTTTGGTCATTTCGTCTTCAGGGATGATTTTTTACCAACTTATCCAATTAAGTGGATGAATTATATGACATAAAATATGAATTAATATTAATGAAAAATTAATTAGAAGTGAGTAGAAATGAAAGAAAAAGAAAAATGAATAAAATGCCTAATTATGATATCATAATGTTATCATTTAAAAACCTCCACCAATCACCATTTAGCAAGTCTTCTTAAAACAAATAAAAGAGATAAGAATTAAGGAAAAAAAAAATCAGAATTGTCTTTCTTCTTTAGCTGGCCGAACCACCCTCTTACACTCACCATTGTTGTCCCTTCAACCAAGCTTGATCTCCCACTAAATTACACCATAAGACCTCTTCCTCTCTTCATTAAAACTTAATTTTACATCTTGGGCAAGTTAAAGGCAGCAAAAAGGAAAGGAAATAAAGAGTTTTTTCAAGCTTGGATTTGGCTTACATAGAGGTTAGTGTCCAATTTCTTCTCTCTCTCACTCAATTCATGTTTAAGGACATGAGATAAGTTGAAATTGTAAGAAAAATAGAATAAAATTTATTTGTATGTACCCCTATAATTTCAACAGCTTAGGGATGGTTAGGGTTTGATGAATTTCCTTGAAACCAAATAATGATGAATTTCCTTGACATGAGTTGAGTAATTGAACATTTAATTATAAGTTTAATGCATGAATGGAACTTGAAAACTTAGGGACTTGAGCAAAATTAGGGTTTGCTCATGTAATGGTATATGAACATTTTAATGGTCAATTAGTGACCAAATGGCTATGTTTGATGAGGAATTGATGTAATTTATGCCAATGGAATTGAGGTTAGGTATGCTGCCTTAGGTAACCTGCAGGGCTGGATGTGAGTCTAGGAAGTTTGGGCAGTTGTAACTTGAGAGGTGTAGGTTTAATTGGTGCAAGGTCAATTAGACATGAAACTAGACACATAATGGCACAACTTTGGTGAAGAAACCCTACCCAGAAAACTAACCCAAGTTGACCTAAAAACTACCCTAATCCCTGTGACTAACATACTGTCCCTGGAAAATGACCAAATAAACAGTGTTTGTTCAAATGGTCATAACTCAGTGTAGAAAAGTTCAATTAACCTGAAATTTATATTCTTTAAAAGCTTAGACAATTTAGAACAACTTTCACAAAGAACACCAAACCAAATTCGGATCATAACCCATCTGAATTGCTAACCAAAGTCAGGGTATCAAAACTGCTAGAACCATTTCTGCCCAGAAATTCTGGGTAGATACCAATCCGGCCAGTCCTAAAGAAATTAGCATAACTTGAGCTAGAAAAGTCCAAATTGATTGATTCAAAAAGGGAATTAAAGAAGACACATAAAGGAACAACTTTGATGGAGAACATTTGACAAAATTCTCATTGTAGAATTGCCTAATGGAATAGTGAACTCTAGCACCCAAAACTGAAATTTTTGATTTATTTCCTATTGGTTTTAAGTATTGATTGGCAACCAATGCCAACATTTTTGTGAACCCAAAATATGGTGATTTCATGTGGTTAGAACTCATGTAACTATTATGTATGAAACAGTCAATATTTTGACTTAAATAGTAAAATAAATAGTAACCTTACATGTTAAACACAAGTATTCAATTAAGAGCTTTGTAATATGCCCTAATAGACCTAGTAAGATTGGTTTGGATAGGTTGGCATGCCAATAGGGTTTTGTTAGCAGTACTGCATATAGCTTTATGCCATTTTGTGTTTTATGACCTTTCGTGCCATTCTGTGATATAATAGCCTTGGCTATTTCGGTTAAGATTACTATACTTGGTTTAATGCCTAATAATTATTACAGCTTATTAGCTGTTCTGTTGCACACCGAGAGACACATTGTGACCAATGGTGCGACGGCTCGAGGTACTTGGTACCCAGTGTCAGTTTACCCATTTATCCAGCCCAGTCGATGAGTATAGGTTACTTGGGCAATCAAAATCAATCTTACCAAATTTTAATCAAATGATTAACATAAAAAGTATCATATTACTGTAAATAATTGCCAGAAACTCAGTCTGCATAAAATATTAGCATACACTCTGCATATTTATTTCATTTTAGTTCTTTTTATTTTATTATTAGCACTACTAAGCAGTATTGCTTAGCGCGTTGTTTTTGCCATGCGTAGGTATAGGAGATACAGAGCGTGAGCCCAGTATACCCCAGACTGGGTGAGAGTCAGATCTGTCAGTGTTCTGTGTCACCTCTCATCTGCAGTGTATTTTGGTAAGGCACCAGGATTCTCTTTTGTATTTTTGTAAATTGTATTTTGTATTTAGGTCTTTATGTTATCATGTATATTATAAACACTTATAGTATTTTGTATTGTAAATTAATGAAATTAAGTATTGTCTTCATAAATTTAAGTTCGAATTGAATTATATACGATATGGATTGAATGAATGAAAATTGTTGAGAAATATTGAGATGTTAGTGATTATTTGGAGTTGAGTATGATTGGAAAAATATTTGGAAGTGTTTTCCACAGGTTTCGAAGAATTGTTTTCTCCATTTTTAGCCGGCATTCTGCCGGATTTTCTGAAAAATCTTTGGAACCTCAAATAAATTTAAAATTTTAATAAATGATGTAAATGAGATCAATTTCATAAGTTTCACTTAGTGACCCATAAAAAAATAAATTTTGAAATGATAAATATCAATGAGTTAAGATCTGGTGTTCCGGCACATTGTGTGGCATATCTTGCTCGAGTACACTGTAGACGGGTAAGGGGTGTCACAAGAAGTTACTGTGGCGGTTGGGCGGAGGAAGAAGGCTGACTCTGATCACCTAAACAGTTTATTAATGAATTTGTCAGCACTAATACAAAATAAGAATTTAAAGAGTCAAAAGACACCCTAATTTACGCCGAAAATACGGCAGAGTTTTTCCTGTACCTAGGACCTACTCAACCTGCAAAGTAGCTCAAATAACACTTCTATAACCAAAGGCCTCAAGCCCACATCTCAACAATATCACATAGCCCCTTCTGGGCCCGCCAAACCAGACAAATCTCAAGTAATTGCACAATTCAATTATAAGGCTTAAAACTAACATTTTGCAAAAATCAGCTAAACTAACTTCAAAAATTCTATAATTATGTCTCGCAGTCCTTAACGATGCTATTATGCTATTGCAAAAGGAAATATAATTTTCTAGCTATCCACAAATATTTTATAAATTTTAATCCTAAATTTGGCATTAGGTAAACAAAGCAATTTGGAGTTTGGGTTTACCTACACCAATTTTGACGCTTGGAAGGCGTTTGAGGAGCCTGAAAATGATGGGATGGACTGTAATATTGACCCACTTCTAAAGTGGGTTCGGCAACTCGTTTGTCCAACCCAAAAATGCAGTACTGACAGCCGGTGGAATTTCCACAAAACAAGAATACCTACGCGAAGCCTGTAATACCAGGAGTTAGAATATAATTTTTATTTAATTAAACAAGCTCAATAAAGGCTCAAAAAATATTGTAAAGTTTGTGAGATCCATCAAAATTTCGGTATTGAAAAAACTCGAAATTTACATCGTGGCTAAGCTCTTGCCGAGTGGAGCGTGCTTGTGATCTCGAAATTCCCGTAGAGTTCCCGATTTGGGAGAAATTTAGCTTAAAAGTCGAAATAGGCTAAAACTTTAAGGGCTTAATTCGAATAAATTGCTCGATAAAAATGGGTATTCTAGATGTCTTTGGAAAGCTCTCAAGGAGTAGAGCAAAATGGATATAAGACTAGGTCTGATTGATGGCCGGATCGGCCAGAATTTAGCCTGAAAGCTCAAGAGGCACGCGTGCGAAGGGAGGCGTTTAGGCTCATTTTTTGGGCCAACTAGAGGGCAGCCGGCAGCGAGGAAGATTGCTGGAGGTGTGCCGGCATGTGGGGGAGGGAAAAGGGTGGTCGACTGGTAGTGGGGAGGGAGAGGAGAGAGAAAAATGAAAGAGAAGAGGAAGAGGACAACACACACGGGAAAGGAAGAGAAAAAGAAAAAGGGATCGATCTAATTCGACTAGTTTTATTCGATCCAGTTCGATTCAAGGTACCCGAAATTATATTTTTATTCTGCCTTGGAATCCAAAACGAGACCCAAAAATTTCGAAAAAAATTTTAAAAAAATTTTTGAAGTCTAAATATATTTTTAAACTTGTCACGTGGTTTTTAAATTAATTTTTAAAAATCGATGAAATTAATTGTCTTGAAAAATCACAACTCGATTTGGAAAATCCCAAAAATTTCAATTAAATTTTCCATAATATTATTACAATAAAATTTTATAATTTACACATAAAATAATTATTTAAAATTTCAGGGTGCTACATAACCAAATATTAAAAGGTCATATTCCTCTACGATCAATTTTATTTTCATCTTTTATTAGTGATTATTCTTTATATAAAAAAAGGTGAGTTAAAATCTACTTATGATTAAATTTCTGTTTAAGAACTAATAGCAAATGAAAATTGTATGTCTCTTAATTAGCTAAATTTGTAATATTATGGACATTAATACTTTAATATTAATTTATTAAATATTATTTATTTTTTTAATTAGAAATTTGTTCCCCTAATATGTTAAATAGAAACAATAAAAATTATCCCCTATAGTTAGTTTTACAGTGTTTAGGGATGACATATACATATATCCCCTTTATATATGAAATTTATATGATTAGGGACAAAATTTTTAAACGGTTCTCTTTTATTGTTCCCATAAAATATTTTTAAGGATTATATTTTTTTTTTATCTTCCCTAAATATTATTAATAGGGACGATTAAGATATTATACATGTACATAGCCAATAACTGAATCACTTATTTTAACCACATTGAATGTTAGACCAATATCTATAGTACCCTTACCATTTCACAAGGTCCATAAAAAAAGATTCCCCTAGGTGTTTTGGGCTCTCCAGATCTCTAATATTTATTTAACATTTTCTTCACATATAATTCAATAGCTGTATCGTCTTAATTTTTTTTTTTTTAATCTTGAGAATTTATAAAAAGATAAAAGAGAACTTTAATTTTTATTTCTAGACTATTTATATAACAAGACAAACATTTAATTTTATTTATTTATTTATTTAATTCCAATTAAAACTCTAATTAACAACCTCATAATCTGAATATAATTTCAGTAACATCAAATTAAATAAAGTTCATTAATAGCACTTGACCGTTAAATTATTAACTCAGCAACTTTGTATTTTTATATCATGTATAGATGGATTTAGAGTGGAATTTGAGTTGATAAAATCTGAGAAATCATATACATAGTCAGTTGAGATTGTGGATTGCTGTATAAACATGCGGTTGTAATTTTCATGATTGTCATTAGTTCGTCTCGGCTTAGTCCTTCAAGTAGATGGGGGATATGAGGAGGATGTTAGTCATAAGATTAAAGCCGAATGATTGAAGTGGAGACGTGTCACGAGAGTTTTATGTGATGGCAAGATTTTCAATAAGTTGAAAGGAAAATTTTACCGTACAGCCATACGACCGGCCATGTTATATGATAATGAGTGTTGGGTACTGAAGGATTCGTATGTGTCTAAGATAAGAGTTGCGGAGATGAAAATGTTAAGGTGGATGAGTGGCCATACTAGACTAGATAAAATCCGCAATGAGAGTATTAGAGAAAAGGTAGGAGTGGTACCAATTAAGGATAAATTGAGATAAGGGAGATTGAGGTGGTTTGGTTATGTGAAGCGTAGACATACGGTAGAGCACATTAGGGCAGGGGATAGAAAGAAAAGAAGGAGTAGACTTAAACTGACTTGGAAGAGAGTAGTACAACATGACCTAAAAGCATTACACATTTCTGAGGATTTAATCCAAAAAAATCATAGTTGAGAGAAGAGAGAATCCATATAGACAAACCCTTTTAGATAAATGCTTAGTTGAGTTGAGTTGAGTTGAATCATTAGTTCGTTTTGAACTTGAGAGGAAGGAATTGGAAGGTGTTGATCTAAAATATCTTTCAGGAGTGGTTTCTGAACTAAAGGGGAGGACATAGAAAAGATGATTTCACTCAGACATTTTACTTTGATCACTTCTAGTGCTATCACTTCAAAATTATACACGTTAAATTTTCAGTCACTTTCATTGTGTGAGCAAGCTCTGCACACAAAATTACATAATACAAATAAATTTATTAAATAAGAGTTTGTAATATTCCTATTTTTTATTAATTTAAGTCTTATTGATATTTAATTTTGAGATTTCAGATAATCAATTACTATTAAATTAAAACTCATTTATAATATTACTAACTATTAATTATACAAAAGATAATTAACCTTTTTTAATATACTATAACAAAATACTGATTAATTTTCAAATGTCAGAAATTTTTAATTTTGAACACAAAGCTAGTTCAAAAAAAATCCTAATAAAAAGAACTTTTTATAAAATTGCAATTTAATTCATTGATTTCAATTTTAATAATTTAAGTCAAATTGCACAAATTAATTAAAATTGTATTCAATCAATCAAAATTGAGCTTCTATTTTATCTAATTGAGTAAAATTAGACTTATAATTATCAATCTCTCTTAACTCTATAATTTTGTTGATGCAATTGATGAAAATTATTAAAATTATAATTTAAATTTTAATCAATTGAATGAAATTAAAATAAATATATTAAAATTGATCAAAATTGAAATTTTGTGAAAAAATTTGACTTTTCTATATTTAGACTTTTTAAAAAAGGAAGTTAATAGGAATAAATTTTCAAGCTAAATTCAACACAATAGAGCAAAAGTTATTGTATTACCTGGTGCAACATACCTGTATGTCGCTGCCAGTGCAGTCCAATGGGATGAATCAGAATTTAGAAGCTTGACAATGCCAAAATCTGATACATGAGCCTCGAATTCGGAATCAAGCAAAATGCTTTTGCTTGTTATGTCTCGATGAACAATTGAAGGTGAGCAATTGTGGTGCATGTAAGACAAGGCATTGGCAACACCTTTAACAATGTTTACCCTGTTACTCCAATCCAAATCTTTAGCTTTTTTATCATTGCCTAGGATTGTGGCCAAGTTACCGCCTTCAAGGTTCTCATAAACCAGAAATGAGTGTCGTGCATACGAACAAAAGCCATAAAGTTTTACTATGTTCTGATGCCTTATCTTGGTTAATGCCCTTGTCTCGTTCAAGAACTCTTTATCACATGTCCTCTCGCCATCATGAAATGAGTGAAGCTTCTTCACGGCTACTATACTTCCTGATGGCAAATTTGCTTTGTAGACGCTGCCACATCCCCCCTTCCCGATGCAATATACAGTATCAAAACTATCGGTAGCTTTTATGCTTTCGTCATGCATGATTCTTCCAACAGAACTTGATATCAAAAATTCTTCATCTTCTTAATCATTTTGTTTTGCTTCTAGATCTTGTTTTCTTTTTTGTAAACAGAAAAAAGCTCCCAAGAAAGTAAGAAATGAAAAAGCTCCGCAAAGAGACAAGAAACTATTAGAAACAACATTTTATGGCCCCTTTGGGAGGTATGTTTGTTGATTGGAAAATTGAATGGTGACAGAACTGGGACATCCCCACACAATCCTTTGTTCCCTTGAAATGCTTCTACGGAAGCATTTTGAAATGCTTTATTGGAAGGAATGGGACCTTCCAATTCGTTGTAGGATATATCGATGGACAACAAACCTTGCATATCTTTGAAACTATCTCGAATAGAACCAGACAGATTATCGTGGGATAGATTCAGCATCTACAAGCTCTCTAAACTACTCAATTGTGATGGTATCTTTCCTATGAGAAAGTTGCGGCTTAAATCCAACCCCGATAAGTGAGTTAACTTCCCCATCTGAATTGGAATTCTTGGGTAAACTCATTATTACTCAAATTCAAGTAGATGAGTTTAGCTAAGTTTCCAATGTTTTCTGGAATTGATTGGTTGAATCTGTTTGTCGATAAGTCGAGATACTCAAGATCAGTTAACGATCCAAATTTGAAGGTAGGCGATCAGAGAGAGTTGTGTGTTAAAAAAAAACCTTAAAAAAAGTCAATTTCCCCAATTTCCTTTGGGATGCTCCAATTTTATTCGAAGAAAGATTAAGTCCTCTTAGCCGAGCCGCATTTACAATTTCAGGTAGAATTGTACCAGTTATTTTGTTGCCTGCCATCATTAGAGTTGTCAAATTTTGACACTCCCCAGTTGGATGATATTTCCCCTTCGAATTTATTGTAGCTTAGATCTATAAATTCAAGGTTTGGATAAAGGCCGAAGTCTTCGGATATATTTCCAATGAATTGATTTCCTCCTAGCCGAACTCTGACAAAGCTTTTGCAATCTCTACAGCCTTTTGGAATTGGGCCGTCGAGATTGTTGTTGTTGACAGTGAAGTTCTGAAGCTTTTTATTTTGGCAAATGGTCTGGGGCGAATGACCAATCAACTTGTTTTTTTTTAGTTGAAGTACAGTCAATTTTGGTAGACTTGCTATCTGTTCAGGAATTTACCAGGAGAGTTGGCTGTCACGAAGATACAAATATTGTAACTCGCTCAACTTACCCAAGGAAGCTGGGATAGGACGACTAAGTTGATTTTCACTCAAATCCAGATTAGAAATAAACTTCAAGTTTCCCAACTCATTAGGAATTGGGCCAGAGAGTTTATTTTCAGAGAGATGAAGAAGGGTGAGATTTGTCAGACTACATAGTGTTGTCAGAATTGGACCAGAAAGATTGTTTCCTCAAAGGCTTCGCATGTTCAGAGACTTCAAGTGTCCGATTTGCTAGAGAATTGGACCAGAAAGTTTATTTTGGAACATAAACAACGTATATAGGTTTTTCATGTTCCCAAAAGTGAAAGGGATGGGACCTGATAGACTGTTGGTATTCATGTAAAGTTCAACCAAATTATTAAGGTTTCCCAATTCTGGTGGAATAGAACCAGAAAGTTGATTGTCATAGAGAAGCAGCCGATCCATCTTGGTCAAATTACCCACAGAAGCAGGAATATGACCATCTAGATTGTTGGTATACAGGGCAAGCTCAACAAGGGAACTTAACTGCCTATTTCTGAAGGAATTTAGCCATTTAACTGATTTGAAGCAAGGTGCAGGGTATGGAGGTTTGCTAGGAGGCCAATCTGCGGAGGGATGCTCCCAGACAAGAGATTATATGCCAAATCAAGATAAACGAGTTTGGAAAGTTGAGTGATTCCAAGTGGGATGGTGCCATAGAGTAGATTCACGCTAAGATTTATATTAGCAAGATCAGGAAAGGAAGAGAAGGAAAGCTCATGGAGTGTCCCATTTAAACTTGCGTTTGTGAGATTTAGTGTCTCGACCCTTCCTTCTGCGTTGCAAGAAATTCCAAGCCAATTGCAGAGGTTTGTTCTTGGATCAGAATTGGTGGCATTTTTAGGATGGTGATGCCATTTTAATGATATGTTAGAATCTTTAAAGTTGTGAAGGGTGGCTGCCCACTTGAGAAGAGCATTAGCTTCTTGAGTAGAGTCAGAAGCAACGCTAAGTGAGGAATGTAATAGAATGAATACAACAAGGGAAATATGCAAGGCTAGATTCTCCAAGATGAATCTTGCCATGGCTCTTGTTTTGCTCTGTTTCGCAAATTGTACTTCATTGCTCTATTTATATACAGCCAGCACCTCCCTCTCCATAGAAGAACAAGACCTGATAAGGTCCATTTATGGAAACAATCTTATTAATAAAAAAAATTAAAAATAAAATATTTATTAAAAATCAGGTGCAAGGAAGTCAGCTTAAGAAAAATATTTATCTGTATAATAATTACCTAGTCAAAGTAATTTCAATTTGATTTCTAATTTTTTTAAGGTTAAATGACTTTCTTTTCTATGCAGGCCTATCTAATATTATTTATAAAATTTATTTTGAAATCATGGTCATGACATATCGGCTTCTTTTTCTGTGTTTTTTTTGCTTCCGGCAGTAGAATTTTTATTAATTTATTTATTTATTCATCTTTCTTTTTGGCAAAAGAATCCATTAGTTATCATGTCTTTACAATTATCAGCGACTTTCTTAATGTGAGCAAATCCATAAGATGATAGCAAATTCACCAATCAACTGAGTTAAATGCTTGAGTTTCGATTATTAAAAAGAAGAGCACAATAACAACAATGAGAACAAGTGACCCTTCTTTAATGACGCTTAGTATTTCAAAGTCTGCAGTCGTTACCTTTCTCTAGTTGTCCTGTTTTGTTTCTTTTTATTGGTTAATAATTTCTTTGCTGTATAGAAGCCTTTAAATTGATTGATTTTAATTTTTTTCAAAAAAAAAATATTAGATATATCCCTGATTTATATATAAAATAGGAAATTTATTTACAAATTATTTTAATCTTGACTTACCACTTCATGTATAAGATATATTATAAACCAATCAAATGAAAACATATCAGCACTATATATGTATTATTTTTGTATTTATTTTTATTTAAAAAAATATTTTTACACTTATATTTTTTTAGAACCTGTTTAGTATTGTTGTTGGAGTTACTGTTAAAAAAATATATTTTTAAATATATTAATTAAAAAATATTTAAAATAATTTAAAATTAAATTTAATAAATTTTAATTAAGATAATATTAAAATTAAAAAAAAAACTTTTTCTGAACTATTTTTTTAATTTATTCATTAATTTTTTAAAGATTATTCATTAATTTTATAAAAAAAGTTAGCAAAACATATTTTAAATAAAGTAAAAATTAAATAAAATAAAACATTTTTATTTAAATGGAGAATAATGAATAAATAAATAAATAAATATTTATTAAGTAAATTTATATGAGATAATAAATAATATTTAATTATAATTTATACACACTAATTGAATTTATAATTACTAATAAATAAAATTGTATATATTATATAAATATTAATATTTTAAAAATAATTTTTAAAAATTATAATTGATGGGTGAGGCTGCATGGGGCTTGGGCTCCACCCCAATATATATATATATATATATATATATATATATATATATATATATATATATATATATATATATATATATATATATAAGTCATCATTAAAAATTAAAAAAAAAAAAAAGTTGAGCTTTCATTAAAACAACAGGCTAGAGGCCTAAACACAATATAAGCTCTTAGCCTAGCAAACACAATTTCTAGCTATAACTTTCATTAAAATAACAAGCCAGAGGCCCAAATACAATACAAGCTCATAGCCTAGTAAACACAATTTCTAGCTATAAAAAAATCAAACTCTGTCTAAACAAAAGGCCAAGTCCATTACAACGGAAACCCCATCAGAAAATAGGTCCATACCCAAAACGGATGACCCAATAGGATGTTCATTTGGATAACGACTGACAAAGAGCATACATGTCTGGCCTAGACTGTGGATTGACATTTAAGCATGAAAATGCTAGACTTACTATGAATGCCCATTTGTCTTCAACCTCAAGTGAAGGAGGCAACAAACGCTCATCCAACACATCATTGAATGCTATCTCCATATTGCCTGAATGCGATAACATTGTAGAAATCAGATCACCAGGATGCTTTCCTTTGATGACTTCCAGTACCAACACCCCAAAGCTGTACACATCGCATTTTTCTGTCACCTTCATTGTGTATGCAAGCTCTGCAAAGACAAAAAAATTATATATATACATAAGAGTTTTTCAATATTTGAAAGTCAAAAATATTTATTTAGTATTACTGCGTACACCATTATTAAAAAAAATACTATTTCAATTGTGTTACTAAGCTATTAAAAATTACTTCTAAGTTAAATTTATTATGTTTTAGTTATATAATCTACAAAAACAACTAAAAATTTTTACAAACCATGTAAGTTTTAACCTCATTTTTGGTTCAAAGTATATTACCTGGTGCTACATATCCGTAGGTGCCTGCAAGCATAGTCCGATTGGAAGAATCTAGGTTGAGAAGCTTAGCTGTGCCAAAATCCGAAACATGAGCTTCATATTCTGAGTCCAGCAGAACATTCTTGCTTGATATGTCTCTGTGAACAATTGGTGGTATGCACTCATGGTGCATGTGGTACAAGGCATAAGCTACACCTTTTATAACCGTGAGCCTTTTGTCCCAGTCAAATTCTTTTGCAGCTTCATCATTGCACAGGATCATGGCCAGGCTACCCCTAGGGAGGTACTCGTAAACTAGAAATGTGTGTCGGACGTGTGAACAAAAACCATAGAGTTTTACAACATTTCGATGCCTTACCTCTGTTAATACCCTTATCTCATTCAGGAATTCTTTATGATCTGCCATCTCATCATGAGGTAACGAATGGAATTTCTTTACAGCTACAGTATCACCCGATAACAATTCTGCTCTGTAGACTCGCCCAAATCTGCCCTCTCCAATGCAGTACATGCTGTCAAAATTCTTGGTTGCTTCTATGATTTCTCGGTGCATTGTTTTTCCATCGAAAATTGATATGGAAAGCAACTCTTTGTTATTCATGTTGCTTCCTGTCACTGAGCCTCTTTTCCTTGTTCGGAAACTGAACAACATGATAATTAAACCGCAGAATAGGACAAGTGCTCCGAAAATAGGAAAGACAATCATTAGAGAAAATTTTATGCCCTTTCCCAAAACATGTTTGTGAATCTTAGCAATCTTGCAAGGCTGCAGACCGCTAGCATTGCCACAGAGTCCTCTGTTACCTTTCAATGCAGCATCTTGAAATGCTTTGCTGTTGGGAATGGGACCCCACAACTCGTTATCTGATAGATCAACGGATCTCAATTCAGGCAGTCGTGCTAACTTTGCTGGAATGATACCAATGAGCCTGTTGTGAGAGAGATTCAATATCTCCAAGGTTCGCAAACTTGAAAATTCTGCCGGTATCTCTCCAGTGAGCATGTTGTGACTAAGATCGAGCTGGGACAAGCCATGCAGTTCTGGAATGGAACCAGTGAGGTGATTGTGAGACAGATTCAATATATCCAGGCTCTGGATGCTTCTGAATCTATTTGATATTTCTCCACTGAGGAAGTTCCGGCTTAAATCCAACACCGACAAGTGAGTTAACTTCCCCAACTGAATTGGAATTTCTTGGCTAAACTCATTACAACTCAAATTCAAGTAGTTGAGTTCAGCTAAGTTTCCAACATCGTAAGGAATCGATTTGTTCAATCTGTTTGCCGACAGATCTAGATACTCAAGATCGGATAATGATCCAAATTCTGAAGGCATCCCATCGGAAAGCTGATTGTCGTTTAAAATCAACTTCACCAAAGAAGTCAACTTCCCCAATTCCTTAAGAATCCTTCCAAGTAAATGATTTGAAGAAAGATCAAGTATATGTAGCTGAGAGGCATTTCCAATATCAGTTGGTATCCTACCAGATATCATGTTCCCTGCAATCTTTAGGCTCGACAAGTAGTGACACTTCCCCCAGTTAGATGAGATTTCACCAGAAAATTTATTGTAGCTTAGATCAATGAACTGCAGGTTCGGATAGACACCAAAATCTTCAGAGATGTTTCCATGGAGTTGGTTTCCATCAAAGCGGGCTCTGAGTAAGCTTGAGCAATTTTTCAAACTTCTGGGGATTGGACCTCGGAGTTGGTTGTCATTCACATCCAATCTCTCAAGTGATCCTCCAAGGCAAATATTCTGGGGCAAAAAACCAGTCAATTGGTTTTTGTCAAGGTTCAGGTAAGATAATTTGCTTAGATTTCCAATTTCAAGGGGGATGGAACCAGAAAGTTGGTTGTCACGAAGGAATAGCATTTCTAAGTTGCTTAAACGACCAAATGAAGCAGGAATCGAACCATTCAGTTGATTCTCACTTAACTCTAGATCAACAAGAGACGATAAGTTTCCCAGATCTTTAGGAATGGATCCAGATAGTTGATTTTGGTATAAATGAAGTAATTCAATGTTCCCTAGACGACCTAATGATGTCGGAATTGGACCAGAAAGGTTATTTGTTTTAAGGCTTAGATTCCAAAGAGACTCCAAATTTCCGATTTCTTCAGGGATGGGACCGGAAAGTTGATTGTTAAAAATGTATAACACAGTGAGTTTCTTTAAGTAGCCTAACGTGGAAGGGATGGAACCTGTTAGGTGGTTGGTGTCCAGATAAAGTTCAACCAACTTGGAGAGCTTTCCAATTTCTTGAGGAATGGAACCAGAGAGTGAATTATTGTAAAGAGATAACCAAAAAAGGTTAGTCAAATTGCCCAAGCAAGAAGGAATTGAATCATCAAGATGATTCCTATGCAATGCAAGCTCTTCAAGCAAACTTAATTGACACATTTCTCTTGGAATGGAGCCATTTAACTTATTTTCACTGAGGTGTAATGTTGTAAGATTTGTTAGAAGGCCAATTTCTGGTGGAATTTTTCCGGACAGCAGATTAATTTGCAAATCAAGATAGATAAGCTTGGAAAGGTAGCCGATTTGAGGTGGGATGATGCCATATAATTCGTTTACACTGAGATCAACGTATGCAATTTTAGGAAGGGACGAGAATGGAAATTCTTGGAGCATACCTTTTAAACCGTAACTTGTGAGGTTGACAACATGGACTCTTCCAGCCTTGTTGCACCTAATTCCATTCCAGGAACACGGGCTTGCATTCGTTTCAAGGTGGCTAGAACGAGAAGTATTGGTGGCATTTCCAGGATAAAGAATCCACGAGGACAGAAGTGGGTTGGTCTGGTTAAGGCTGGCTTTCCATTTTAGCAGGGAACGTGCTTCATCAATAGAGTTAGAAGCAACATTAAGTGAAGAAAGTGAAATAACAAGCAGGATCAAAGGAACAAGTATTAGTACTCTCTTCGAGGTTGAGAATCCCATGATTCTTGTTTTAATGCAAGGCAAATAGTGATTCAGGACTCGATAAGCAAATGTGGACGTGCACACTTCTAATATATAATATCCCGAGCCTTACAAAATGTGTTAAGAGAAAGACCTCAAAGCCTGGAGAAAGAAGTCTTCCACCACCTTTCACATCATTATCACCCCTGCTGTTTAAGTTATTACTTAGAGTAACCACATAACGTGAAATTTAAGCTGCTTAATCAAATTCAAACCCAGCATCACATGCTGTTCTTCTTCTCATTTTTTGTAGGAAACAGAATGTCTCCCTACATCAATTTAAATATTAGCGAGATTAGTGGCTTGAAGTAAGATTTGGGCATGCAAGATTTTCAATGACAACTTCAAGATTTGAATCTGGCCTTGCAAGTCCACATCACTAATCTAATTACCTTATTTTGATTATATAGAATTTGATTATTTGTAAAATTTGGAAAAGATTTGAATTTACAAATAAATTTCTCATTTTAATTCATTTTTTGTGTTTAAGTTATGAATAGATAAATTATTAATTAAATATAACAAATAAATATTTATAGAATTGTTTGTTAACATTTGGAGCATTAGTGTATTAAATGAAAGATGAAATTAAATTTTTCTTTTTAGTAGAACTATTAGATTATAGAACATAACTACTAGCTCATATATAAAATTAGTATAATGCCCTGCATGGATAATTTATAATTTTAATTTTTTAATTATATTTTAAATAAGATAAATTATTATTACTAAATTAATTTTAAATTAAAATTTATCTTTTATTTAATTTAATTTGAATAAATTTTTACTTGTTATAATAATAAATTTTTAATTAATTTATGATATAATTAATTAAAATACCTATTTAATTCTTTTTATACATATATTAGTAATAGTTTCCATGATTATTTTGTTTAAAATGTAATAAAAAATATTATTCAAAAAATAATTTAAATTTTATAAAATTTTTATATTTTATTTCATAATTTATGTAAATCAATATGTATTTTTTATAAATTATAGAAAATATATTAAATAACTGAGAAAATAATATTATTCTAAAAATATATAAATATAATATTTTTGTTATTAACATAATAAAAATTAAATTATTAATAATGAATTGAATTATTTAATTTTAATAATAATGAAAATATATAACATTATTATTAATTAAAATAACATTCTATTATATTATTTTTTAAAAATACTATATCTAAATGTAAATTCTTTTTATCAATATGATATATATTCTATAAAATAATTTTTTGACAAAAAAGGTTATCACTTTATATAAATTTATAATATGAAATAAATACATTTTATAAAATTAAAATTTTAAAATATTATCATTTTCTATTAATATAATAAATATTAAAAATACATATTATTTTTTAAAAAACAAATTCTATAATATTAATAATGTAACTTTAATTATTTTTAATCATCTTTATTTATAGCTAAATTTTCGATGCAATCATATTTACAATTTATCTTTAAAATTCTACTTCTATATAAAAATATAGTTGAGAGATATTTTATACACAAAAATATAGATATTTGATTAAAATTTAAAATTAATTCTATTAAAAATTAATGATAATAAAATATAAATATTCAAAATATTGGTTATTATTGCATTAAATATATAATTATAATGAAATAAAATATTCAAAGTTTAAGAAATATAAAATAAGAAATTTATAAAAAAATCAATAATTAAAAAAAATATTAATTAAATATATTTAAATTAATAAATTTTGAAAATAATAACTAATAAATTTTAAAAGAAATAATAAAAAAATAGTACAAATAAAAAAAATTTAAAAGCATTTAGGTGAAATGAAAACACTTTGTGAGAAGAGAGCGCTTGATGTATATTAAATGTCTCATATGATATACTGTATATAGACAAACAAATAAAAATCAGTTAAATAAAAAAATTAATTTATAATTAAATATTATTTAATTAAAACGAGTAACAAACATTCAAATTTAATTTTTATAATAGTAAAATATTTTCTATTTATTTGACCGTTTCAATTAAATCATCATAAGTCAATAATAATAATAATAATAATAATAATAATAATAATAATAATAATAATAATAATTAATCAATCGTAAAAAAGTAAAATAAAAAGAATATTAAATTATTAACATAAAAAATACATACTAATTATAAATAAGTTAAATCTTTATATTTCATTTTTATAACTTTTTATGTTTTGTTTCTCAAATTTTTTTAATAAAGATTTCATAATAAAAATAATAAAAAAATATAAAAATATAATAAAAATATTTATTAAAAATATAAAATAATTTAATATTGATTAAGTTATATGATAGTTGATTATGAAATCATAAATTAATAATCAATTTTTTTTCAAATTAATAGCCATCAATGACTTATTATTATTATCTTTTAAATTAATTTTTGTTTTAAACTACTACTATTATTGTTGTTGTTGTTATTAACAGTAACATGTGGTAAATAATATTTTTACATAAATAAATTTATAAAATAATAATATAAATAATTTTTAAATATTATATTTGATTATAAAATGTCTTAATTTTTTAAAAATTAAAAATTTTGAAGAAAATAATAATTTAAATCATAAATGTTAAAGTAGTATTATAAATAATAATGATAATTAAAAAAGAAATAAAAAATTAAATAATAAACAGTATTTATAAAATAATATAAATAATTTTTAAATATTATATTTAATTAAAAATGTTTTAATTTTTAAAAATTAAATTTTAAAGAAAATCATAATTTAAATTATAAATATTGAGGTAGTATTGTAAATAACAATAATTATTAAAAGAAAAATAAAAAAATTAAATAATAATTAGTATAAAAGAAAATATTTATGATTGATTATGAGATCACAAATTAATGATCAATTTTTTTTAAATTAATGGCTATCAATGAACTTTTATTATTATTTTTATTTTTAAGGATAACATGTAGTAAATAATATTTTTATATAAATAAATTATAAAAAAATAATATAAATAATTTTTGAATATTATATTTAATTACAAAAGATTTTAATTTTTAAAAATTAAATTTTAAAGAAAATAATAATTTAAATCATAAATGTTAAGGTTGTACTGTAAATAATAATAATAATTAAAAGATAAATAAAAAAATTAAATAATTATTAATATAAATAAAAGTATTTAAGAAAAGTGATACTGTGATAAACTTTTTAAAAAAAGTATCATGTGTCATTTTCTTAAGAATATATCTTTATATATATATATGTGTGCGCGCGCGCGTGTGTTTGTGTATGTGTGTGTGGGTATTCAACTCTTAATTTTATTTTAAAGGTAATTAGTTGAAGTTAAATAAGATGGAGAATATAACACAACGTGGTGATTAAAATAAAACTAAGCTATGAATTATAGTTAAGTTAATGATATTAAAATTATCTGGTTAATTTTTCAATAGCAATATACTTAAGTGAAATTATGAAATAATTTTCTGCCCAAGCTTTTTTTTTTAATTAAAAAAGAAAGAAAATCAAGCTGCAGTCATCATCAAAGTCAACTGAAAACGTTAAGAGTTGAGGAATTTGTGGTTGCAGTAAGTAAACACTAGAGAAAACCAAGAGGGGAGACTTCAAGGTAATTAATTAATGATCGCTTTCACACTCACTAAAGGTAAAGTGCAAAATGTCGAAAGCATTTGACTTCTCCAGGACGTAAGCTTCAAGGCACGAGTTCTCATGGCCCACCAGGAAACTGAAAATTTTGGCTAAATTAAGGACTTTTTAGTATTATTATTCAAATTATTATTGGAAAAATTAATTAAAAAGTATTTAAAAATAAAATTAAATTTAATAAATTTTAATAGTAAAAATAATAAAATAACCTTTTAAAATTATTTTTTTAATAATATTTAAATTAATATTTTTATTGAAAAAACTAATTTTGAGTCTTTAAATATAATATAAAATAGACACTAAATGTAAGAGGACTAAATGAATATCACACTTTTTTAATATTTTATATTTAATTAATAAATAATTGTTACATACTTTAAATATTTAAATTTATTCATTGTTTATTGATTGGTCTAATACTGTTTGAAAGAGAGGAAAAAAATATAGTTGAAAAATAAAAGAGCGAATTAATAATGAGAAAAAAAAAAGTTGGATATGGATTAAAAAAAATATGGCAAGAAGCTGTAAAAAAATAGGGGAAGAAAGTTATTTTATGAATAATAAAATTATAATTTTATTTCATAAATTTTTAAAAATTAACATAAGTTTAAAGATATATTTATAATTTTAAAGATTTTTTTTTTTCAGTTTGACGATAAAATGAAAACAGGCTTATATTTATTTTTTACTTAAAATTTTTTATGGAAAAATGTCAAAAATTTATAATTTTTGCAATTTTGTTTTACAATCATATTCTATTTTTTTTAATAAAAATACCCTAAATTATTAATTTTATCACAGTTATACCCTATAATTTATTCCACTACTAATTTTAATGTACTTTGCTATGTGAGGATAGGAAAATGTCAAAAAATATCTCAAACTTTACCTTTTTTTCATAATTATATTTCAATTTTTTTTAACATAATATACATGAATTTTAAACTTTACTACAATTAAATCTCATTATTAGTTACCCCGTTTAATACTAACAAAGTCAATACTTTTAATTCTATAAATTAATATTAATTAAATATAATTTATAATAAAAAATAATAATTTTATTTTCAGCAAAACAATATTATTTTTACTAAGAACAAAAAAGTTATTTTTCTACTTCTCTACTTCTCAACCACTAGTTTCTCTCAACCTGTATATCTCACAAAGTCATTCGACGTCAATCTCCTGCACCTACTCAACCAACCAGCTCACTTACTCCCCCTTTACTATATGAAAGCATACAACATCTCTCTAAATCATCCTTCATTATCTCGATAAGTCATCATTTCCATGATTTTCACCATTTATGAAGACTCGCTACCTATCAACATCCTCTCCTATTGTTTTTCCATTTTCAATTAGAGCTCAAATATAGTTAAAATATTTTTTCTGTTTAGATGAAAAATTATATTATAAAGTAGTGATAAATAAGAGTTACCTATATAATTTTAATTATTGAATTTTGAAAAAAAAAATACATGATAGTTATTAGATATTTACAATTCTGTAATGTAAATATATATTTTCAATTCTTATTGATTTGTTGTTCTATTTACGATATCTACCTGAAAAAAAATACAAATAATCGAATTGATGTGATGAAGCCTAAAAATCCACCATAAAATTAGTAACTAGTTGGTTGACCACTAGGTGAGACATTTTTTGTGTAGGAGACCGTTTGTTATGATTGTGCCTATCAAGACTTGCACCCCTACAATGTGCGCTGCACAGAGCGCTCCTCTTAGAACAAGGGCCGTGCGGAGCAGGGAACATATTCTAACATGCTCAAAACTTTCTAATCAGATGCCAATACACAAGACAGCGATATCGAGAAAGTGCAGAACCATCAACAGGGATGGATACCAAAAGCATTGTCACATAATTGTCAAGAAACAGAACGAAGAGTATGACCTATTAATAGATATAAACCAAAAGCGAGTACTAAGAAAATGAGCACCTAGGAAAATGAGCACCTAGGACAATCACTAGTTTGTCTATATTAATTCCATAAAATCTTTAATGAAAGTCCCTCAATTTTATATATTCTATTTTATGCCCTGGCAAGTTTGTCTCTCTTGTAAAAAATAATATAGTTTCTAAATTCTAGTGTTGAGCGTTGACAGCTAAAAGATTAAAGAAACTGCAAACAGATTTTCACGGAATGGATGATAGAGTTCAAGCATCATTTGCTTAAATGTGACAAGGTATGGTGTCCGATTCAAAGTGGAGATGCAGTTATTTAATGAGGCTGCAGTTTATAAATGGTCGTGGCATCTGGAACAGCCTAAAAGAGGTGAAATCTGAAATATGGGAAAGCATTGATCAGTTTGATAGGCGGTCTAACCCAATTGTCAGGCGTGAGTAAAGTGGCCTTTTTTTTCTCCAAAGGTAAAATCCATTAGTTAGAGGAGGTGCAGCACATGGCCACGCCCAGTCGGCTAGCCCAAATAAAAAGCAAACGTAGCCTACTCTATCCAGCCCGGATACAAAGCCCAAAGCCCAACCAAGAACGAACATAACATATCTTGGTAGCAGGATATTTTCCTCAACCCAGTCATCCATTGCCCATTGGAACTACTAGAGGTAGAGCTGCTAGAAATCTGCGGATCAAGGTGAGAAAGGATGGCAGAGGAAGGTAGAGCCCAAATCAATGTCTCAATCTCTTATAGCCATAGGGAGTAGCCACGATATACAGGCTAACCCTTAACACCTTAGGGATATTCTCTCCTGCAACACCTACTCGCTTTCCATAGAACATAGAAAAGCTCTCTTCTCAAAATCACAATTGCCATGTCAATTCCTCTAAGAAACGACAAGCACGCAGATCTTCAATAGAAAACTCTCACCATGACGTCTCGATCTGCCAACAAAACTAAGCAAGACTCTCTATTTATATCTCAGCCCAAGGGTGGGGAGTAAGAACCCACGCTTTGGGCTAGGAAGGAGTGACCTCTCCTACCCGAAAGGTGCAGAGGAGGGCAATGAATGACAGAAAGAAAAGGGTAAGGACCCTAGAACCCAAGAAGAATCGAGAAAATTTTCTTTCTTTAGAAACCCGTAAAGAGAGAGAGAGCAAAGTAGAGTGGCTTGCTAGTTGCCAGTACAAGAAATGGGAGGGATGATAATTATTTTAAGCATAGCTTCTTTAAGGTGGAAAATGGGATAATTACCTTGACATGATTTGTGGTGCAGGGAACTTCCCCATGAAGGATGTATTTTCATATTTATATGTTAAGATAAATTATTATCCCCAAGCTCAAAGTAGCATAGATTTTGATTATACTAAAAACTAAACTAGAATCAAATTAACATTATTTTAAGTGTTATTACTTCTTAAAGAACAAAGAAAAATATTCAAGAATTCATGATGTGTCGCACTTTTGAAGAAAGGATGACATTTTAAGATAATAGGGCGAATCAAAGAGAGATAAAGGAAGAAAATGTTACCTTAAAGGCATTGAAGATAAAATTTGATAAAATTTAAGGTACATGTAGTATAGAAGCTAGTTTTTAACTTTTAAGATTACTTGTGAAAGAATTGAGGAGTAGAAGTCAATGATACTCATCTTTAATCCCTCAAAGATTTTCTTTTAAATATCATTCGACCTTTAAGCGTTTTGTATGATTTGGTGTAAAGTTTTAGTTTCAAAGTTATGCGAGAAAAGTTTCGCAGTATCTTGGTTTGCTACTTTTTACGTATCTCTTGTCTCAACTCTGCACAACATATGAGAAAAGACAAAATATGGTATTTTCTTGAAATTCGGGGGTATAACGTTCAAGTAGGTTCTCAAGCGGTTGAAAGCGTTACGAAAGGCTATAAATATCTGTGCTCCTTAGCCATTTGTATAATGAAGTCTCTCTCTTGTTCCTAACATTTTAAGATCAGCTAAGACTTTGTTGAAATTAACTCAAATTGTTTTATTGCTCATCATTGGCTCACTACTCATCTCTTCTTTATAGATTCTATTGTATTGAGTGAAGATTGAGTTTCGCAGCTATTATAAATTTATGAGAGGGTCGTTCAATGGCTGTGAAACAGTTGTAAAGTTTTCCTCAACCCAGTCATCCATTGCCCATTGGAACTACTAGAGGTAGAGCTGCTAGAAATCTGCGGATCAAGGTGAGAAAGGATGGCAGAGGAAGGTAGAGCCCAAATCAATGTCTCAATCTCTTATAGCCATAGGGAGTAGCCACGATATACAGGCTAACCCTTAACACCTTAGGGATATTCTCTCCTGCAACACCTACTCGCTTTCCATAGAACATAGAAAAGCTCTCTTCTCAAAATCACAATTGCCATGTCAATTCCTCTAAGAAACGACAAGCACGCAGATCTTCAATAGAAAACTCTCACCATGACGTCTCGATCTGCCAACAAAACTAAGCAAGACTCTCTATTTATATCTCAGCCCAAGGGTGGGGAGTAAGAACCCACGCTTTGGGCTAGGAAGGAGTGACCTCTCCTACCCGAAAGGTGCAGAGGAGGGCAATGAATGACAGAAAGAAAAGGGTAAGGACCCTAGAACCCAAGAAGAATCGAGAAAATTTTCTTTCTTTAGAAACCCGTAAAGAGAGAGAGAGCAAAGTAGAGTGGCTTGCTAGTTGCCAGTACAAGAAATGGGAGGGATGATAATTATTTTAAGCATAGCTTCTTTAAGGTGGAAAATGGGATAATTACCTTGACATGATTTGTGGTGCAGGGAACTTCCCCATGAAGGATGTATTTTCATATTTATATGTTAAGATAAATTATTATCCTTGAGATTTAGTAAAATTTATAATTTAATTTTTATAATTTTAAAATTAAATAATTTAATTTTTAAAATATATAATTTAATATTTTTATTTAATTTTTTATTCAATTTATTATTAATTATAGTAAAAATATTAAAATATTTTTAAATTTATATATTTTTTAATTTAAATAATTTAATTTTTAAAATTTTATATTGTAAATAAAATAATTTAAATAAATAGACTATTTTATTTATAAAATTTAAATTAAAAGATTATTTATTTATAATATAAAATTCTAGGGACTAAGTCATTCTGTAAGAGAATATATAGAGCCAAAGACATTTTGATTAATTTTCCAATAATTAATAGTATTTAGATAAAAAATTAAACGAAAAGAATAAATTATAATTTTTTGCTAAATTTTAATAATTAAATTACTTAATTTAAAAAATATAACAACTAAATTATAATAAGACGTGTGTTCTAATTCAAAAAGTAAATGCAAGGACCACTAATATGGACAGGGTTCCGAAAGGTGGCAGCATTGCAAGACTTGGAGTTGAAATCTAGAGGTACTTTCTTTACCTGTCTTTACCATTTCAAAGTAACAGTGGCCAAATAAGGGTTTTTATTTATGTTGAAAGCCTAATAGAAGCAGAGATTAGGAGATGAATTCTCTAATAAAATTTCATGTGATACACCAGCATCAGCATCAGCATCAGGATCAGCATTCACACATAAAAGTATTTGGAAAGTTGAGATCATTCATCAAGAGAATGAAATAAAACTTCAGCAAAGTCACTCATCCGATCCATAACACTACTCCACCCCACGCCCCCAAAAGAAGGCACTTATGTAACACGCTTACCTTGAATGTTCATGAAAGCTAGAACATGTCTGTTTAAGGGCTGCTGCTTCTTGACCTGTCTCATATGTAATGGAAATTGATTTCACTGTCCTCCCCTTATGACCGGAAATAAAGCAGAACTCAATGCAAACTTTTAGATCGAACACTGAAACGGAGTTAACCACTCACATTCGCTCGTCATTAGGGTCGTATTTTGCAAACTGAACTATAATCTCTCTTCCATCAACAACTCTTCCTAAAAGGCACAATCTTAAATTAAAAATTAAAATATCCCCTAAAACAACTCAATAAATAAATAAACAAAACCACACAATTTTGAACACAATCATTTGAAAACTAAAGCTAACCATCAAATCTTTTCGCGGCCTTTCGCTCCTCATCCTCGTATTTAAACCTCACAAATGCAAAACCCCAAGAAAAGTTTATCTATACCAATGTTATATCGGGCTAATAAATAATAGTAAACTAGCTTTTGGGAGACTCTTTAATTCGATTTAAATAGGCTAATTATTATGCTGCTAATTTTATTTATTTTTTTATTTTCTGAAGGGATTCTTAATTTGTTTTTGGGTATTTTGAAAACCTTTTGGTAGTGATACAATTCCAGTGGCCTTAGCAGTGGATGGTTCCCGCGCCCTTTACTGCGTGCTAGAACACAAAAAGTGTAAATCCCAATTTATTATATGTGATAAGCTTTCGACTGAGAATAAATTCTTCTATTGATTTACATACATTGCCTAAAATAATTGATCCATTTGGTTTGTTCTTGATTTGGAATTAATGATGAAATAAACCTATCATCAACGTAATAATTAATAAGTACTCTTTCTATTCATCAATCTATCTCGTGTTAATTGTCCTTGAAAAATTTTCAAAATTGGATCATCTAGCCAGGATGTGGTTTCGAGGGAAGCGTTCTGAAATGCTTTATTGGAAGGAATGGGACCTTCCAATTCGTTGTAGGATATATCGATGGACGACAAACCTTGCATATCTTGGAAACTATCTCGAATAGAACCAGACAGGTTATTGTGGGATAGATTCAGCGTCTCCAAGCTCTCTAAACTACTCAATTGTGA
>NW_026615135.1:0-39396 GCF_030052815.1 Hevea brasiliensis
CGTGAAAGAAGTGAATAGAAGTCTATAGTCTTCTGTTAAAGCAGACATTTTGGCAATGTAGGTTGCAGGTGGATCTGAGGATCTGAGTTCCATTGTATTTGTCAAATCAGGAATCTTGAATTTGGGTGGTACCACCACATCGGCACCAATCTCGGTGTGACACATCAGTGAGCCATACATGTTCAACCCTTCTATTGCTCTCAATCTTTCTTCTAGGGCGAGATAGTTTCTCGTTTCTCTCGCCCTATGTTCTCCTTCCACCGCATGATACACTCCTCCAGCGGGAGGCGAGGGTGGAGTAAGCTGGAGGATCGGGATTGAATGGTGAGGCTCGGCATTTGAGGCAGTAGGGTAATAGGAAAAAGGTGGGTCATTATTTATGGTCACCGGATTACTTGATGATTATCGGGTCGGAATGGGAGGCGAAAGGTAAAGAGGTTGAAGCTTTGAGGATCATTTGTTGTAGGAGCGGAGGAGGTAATGGTGGGCTAGGTTACGACGGAGTTTGCTCTGAGACATTTCCTTCATTAGTCTCATAATTTGTGATCCTTCAACTCGGAGACACTGTCTGTGGGTTATGTACTTGATCCTCATTTTCCATTATCTTCATCGTTCCAGATCTTGTTAAGTACACTCTCTTGGGTTGGATCGAGTTCATGGTCAGACTAGACTATATTGAATCAATATTGAATTCCTGTAAATGATAAAAAAATTTAAATGAATTTGAGTTTTGCAAAGAAACTAAAGCCCTTATGCAGGCCGAAGGATCTGATGGCGTTTGAGAGCGAGGTTGGAGTGCTGCAAAGGATAATCGCCTCAACTTTATCATGGCATCGTTCGATAGTCGGCCAGTGAATGAGTGATTGAATGCGCATTTATGATACATCCATATAGCGCATTTCAATTTTCACATAACCCTAGCGAGGAAGTTCCTACGAGTCATACTATTCATTCACAAATTTTGCTAAACAATGGTCCAAAAATCACTTCATTAACTGAGTAATTTGTACATCGTATCTTTTACATTGGCCTAGGCTCTGGAAGATTCTTTATAATAAGATGACATTTTCTGAGATACTCATATAACCTTTCCTTTTGTTTAGCAGTATCGAACATTTTCAGAGCATACTCGGATTCAGGTAATATTTCCTTTTTTCACTGTGCTATCATTTTCTCCAAGCTGGTCACATTTTCTTTGATCCTTGATATAGGGCGACTTGTTTCTCTTTCTCTTTCCTTTCTTTGCACACTCTTTCAAGATGTCGTTGATGAGAGTGCTGTTCTTTTAATTCAAGCTTCTTCTTTTTGTTTTCCTGTTTATACTCTTCCTTGAGTACCTCTTGGTACTTCATCCTTTCTGAAGCTTACTATTACGCCCTTTCATCTCTTTGACCTCGGCTTGGAGAGAGTTTCTTTCTTTTTCCCACTGTACCTCTTGCTCTTGAACCCTATCCTTTGGCCCTTGCCTCTTCCTTGAGCTTCCTTATCCTTCTCTTAAGTTTACTGTTGGTCCTCAATTGTTTCATTCGTTCTTGCATTTGTGAGTTTTGGTATTTGCCTTTTGTAGCGAGTCAACGAGGCGATTATCGACTTCCTCTAATAGGGCGTCTTGGCGAGGTTGTAGATCCTTGAATTCTATGGTAGGCGTTCTTGGTCCTATCAGCTCTCCATTTAAGGTAATCGCCCGAGGCACTCGGGCCTTTGGGTGATCTCTCCATTAGAGTGATGTTTTCCCAGGACTTGCGAGCCATTTTCAACCCTTCTTCTTCCTTGAGCTCATGGTAGAAGTGACCTTGGTGGTATTCTTTAATGTTGATCATGGTATGTTGAGCCAAAGCGCCTCATTACGATCTTTGGAGTGTAACTTGTATGCGGTTATTCAATTAGGGACACCAGTGAATACCTCTGTACCAATCAAGGCGGGTTGGCTTGGCGTCCTGACTTCCTCCAACGGTAATCATGGCTATTGAAACTCAAAATCCGTTCCATGCTGTTTTTCATTCTTCAGGTGATCACTAAGGGTCATCTTCTCGATGGGAGGCTGGTCAAGGTACCAAGTCAATCCTTTTGTCTCCACAGGACACATGTGGTGATAGTCGGAGTATAATAGCGAGCAACACTTAATGGACCCTTTCCTGTTATGCGGTAAGTTAGGGTTAACAAGGTTTGGCAAGGATTGCGGTATCGGATGATCCCAACCTTTCTCTTGTCCAAAATACCTCCACTTTGCTGCTAGTGATGATCCCCAATGGCCGGGAGCAGGATCGGACCATAGATTCCCAAAGGCGAGTGCTACGGAAGCTTGATCCCATTGTTTCTCTTGGAGGTGATGATCTAACCGCTTCTCAAGGTACATCAATGCCATCCATGCGTGTTCCCTTTGGTATTTCTGGACTTCACTTCTTACGGGAGAACCCGGCATATGTGTAGCCGTTTCGAGTGCGCCTATGCTCGAGGTGTAAGTAGATCAGGTCTGCAATGAGTATGGGATTCCCGGCAATGCTGATATTCCTCCATAAGCGGGGGCGTATCAATGTCATTGAAAGAGAACACTCGTGCCAGGATTCCAAGCGTCAACATGGCTTTTAATGCGGGGATGCGGACCTTGACTTGCATTAAGGTTGCAATCCTTAGTACTTCTCTTCAAGCGTACCTTGACACAGTGGGAAGCAACCTCCATCTATTAGGCAGACCCTCGAGGTTGTTCATTTTGACCTCTATTTTGTCGGATCTAGCGAAGGTAGCGAGCTAGCAGTGCCTCGGAAGCATCATTTTGTGAAGTGCAGGACTATGAAGCGGTCGGACCAAAGTTTAGCATTACGAGCCTTTTACGCGTGACTCGAGGATGCCATGATAAAAAATGATGCCTATCCTTTTACGGACCCTCGGTTTGTGCGCTGCGGGAGAATTTGTTAGTAAGACAAATTAGGGTAATTTTGAATCATCTTTGTTGTGAGTAACACGTACACATTTATCAAAGTAGGAAAATGTGTAGGCGTTTTAGTAAGATTCAAAATTACCCTGAAAAGAAATGGACAAAAGGAAATTAAAGCAGAATAGGGTAAGAGTAAGTATGCCCCTTTTGTCCTATAGTAGGAGACTCCTAACAGGAGTAGCGCTACCTATACGGATAGTTCTATCTTATGAGGCGGTTTACTACGGCTTTCGGCTATCGTGACAGTTTAGCTCGGGATCTAATTTTCTAATAGCCACGAGTTCCCAAATTGCCCCTACATGCAGTAGAGCCCCATTCTACCCCATGATATTGTCGGAAAATTCCACGGGTATCACGGTAAATAGAACAAGTTTCAATTTGGCGAAGCCTTCACGGATACTAGCGGGGTAAAACCCACGGATGCTGCTACATGACCCCCTCCTACTTTCCTAAAAGGGTAAGAAAGCCGGGTTAGGACCATAGTGGGTGAGGACATTGTGTAAGTGTTCGGTGTGTGAAGGGACACTTTTACCTCTTCCCAATTCGAGGATTTTATTTTTCCATTTTTTCTTTTTCCTTTTTCTTTGAAATGAAAACCTTTGTAGGAGATAGAGCAGGCAAAACAAAATAGTTAGTAGCAATAATAATTAGCATATGAGACATCGTGAGTGAGCCCCTCTAAATATAATTTGATCGGACAAAAATTAAGCCTACTTTTGGACCTCTAGGTGAGGTTGGGTCCTAGATATCCCGATGGAGTCGCCAGCTGTCATGATAGGATTTTGCGGTGCTTGGACGATCACTCAGAAGTGGGAAAGAGTGAGAGTCGCCACCTTAGTTTTGAGGAACTAAAGAAAACCATTTGAGAAGTTAAATTAAAAATGAAACCACTTCAAAGCAGAGATTCTAAGTTGAGGGAATAAGCGGGTGGGGAAGGTGTTAGGCACCCACCTCGTCCCTTAATAAGGGTAAGTAGATTTAGTGCGTCCTTTACAAATTAGTTAGAAGGGCTTAGCGGCAATGTTAATCCTTTTGGTAGAAGGAATGTTTGATTTTCACTAAATTTGGATCACCCGGATACATAAGTAAATGAGACAACCTTAGTGAGCAGTGTGAGAATCGGATAAGAACTCTCCTCAGATCTTTTTAAGTTGTTCATTAAAATTTTGAGGAGGCAGGATAAGAACCCTCCTCAGGTCTCTTTTAAGTTATTTATTTGAAGTTTTGAGGATGAGGCCAGGATAAGAACTCTCCTCAGATCTCTTTCGGATGTTTATTAAAATTTGAGGTTGAGACCAGGATAAGAACTCTCCTCAGATCCTATTTAATGTTTATTAAAATTTTGAAGGAGGCAGGATAAGAATCCTCCTCAGATCTCTTTTAAGTTATTTATTAAAATTTTGGGAGGCAGGATAAGAACCCTCCTCAGATCTCCTTTAGAGTTATTTATTAAAATTTTGAGAGGAGGCAGGATAAGAACCCTCCTCAGATCTCCTTTAGAGTTATTCGTTAATGTTTTGAGTTGAGGCCAGGATAAGAACTCTCTTAGATCCCTACTTAATGTTTATCAAAATTTTGAAGGAGGCAGGATAAGAACCCTCCTCAGATCTCCTTTAGAGTTGACTTAAAACTTTTAGGCAAGGATAGGATAAGGACTCTTGAGCCCCTTCTATTTTGATGAGACTCGGACAAAGACTTTTCAGGCCTTTAAAAATTTAACCACGACTACGGGTCTTAGAACCTAAAACTAAAATTCGACCTTCAAAAATGCAGGGATAAGGTTTATGGATATCCTGTGGCTGAGCAGAACACTAGACTTGATTCAACCTTTTCATGTAGTCATTTTACCAATATCTATTAATGGCCGATCCACTCTGTTTAGTTTACTTTGGTCTTATTCCATTTCATGACATCTTTGTCGAATTCTGTTTACATCGGCCTAATAGTTGGCTATCTTCTGACGTGTTATTCGGTCCTCTTTTTAAAGGAGACCTCTAAGTTGACTACCTCGTTTACCCAACCATTTACATACTACAAGAGTTAGAAAAGCGGTTTTGAAATGACGGAGATCAATAAAATGGGCGATCACTAAAAAATGATTTGAGAGTGACTTTCTTTGGGATTGCTTGTGCGAAATGGTCTAGATGTAAGAAGAACAAGGAAAATGCGGAAATAAGCGTAGGCGCTTAATAAAGCAGTAACATGAACTCTTATAACAATATTTTCTCTTGGGTTCTCTTGTACAAAATAACCTTGAAGAAAGTTGCGGATGTATGAAGAACAAAGGAAGTCGAGGAAACAAGCGTAAGCGATGAGTGTGAACTCTTACAGTGAGGAGCCAAATATATTGAAATAAGCTGTGAAGTGGTAGCGGTGATGGCGGATTGATCGGCTGAGAGTTGATATGCATCGTGAAAGCAGAGATGCTTTAGCTAAAAGGTAGCAGGGTAAGAACCGGTGAAAGGAAGTTGAGCTTGAGCAGGAGGAAAGGAAGCGAGATGATGAGAGTATGACCGGATAATGAACAAGCTGGAAATGTAGAGTTCCAATATTCAAAATCTTTTTCAAGAAAACACTCACGAAAACTAGTTTCAAAAGTCTTTTTAATCACTACAAAGCAATGAGTAACAAAGCTGAATGAAGTTTGAGTTCCTCCACGATAATAGCGACCTCTTGCCTATATTTTTGTCAGTCCTTGAGCAGTTTTCATGCATGCGGTATTTATAGGAATCGGGTGCTCCCCATGAAGGGTCGGGATTCATTTTGAGGAGATGGAGGGTCGGGATTTTGAAGTACATGATCGGATGTTCGGAATTAAAGAGAATCAAAGCGAATGGTGAGATCGCTTCTCAAAGTATTTGTCCTTTTCCTCTTTTAATCAAGCGGTCTTGAATCCTCTTGTCGGAGCGATGCGAGAAGTGAAAAAGTGGCTGGTATTGTCATCTTCTCTTTTGATCCAAGGGTTCGGATTCATCCTTACAAGTGAGATCAACGGTGGAGATTGGGATGTCTGGGTGTCATGACATACCACAGCACTGTCGGCGTGCGGGCGATTCTTAGGCGTGCGGTGGAGATCTAAATGCGCCGCGCTTTAACTACCTCGGCTCGATTACGGCGGCGGTTGTGGAATTTGTCTTATTCTTTTTGTCTTAGATCCCTCCTAGCTCCTATTAGATCTCTCATGCGATCTCCTATCTCCGATCTCTATTATCCCTTAATCGATGCGGATTCGGTCCAAGCATTAATTACATCTCGATTCTCGAAGCGTCAAACCGTTTTCCATCAACATTAAATGCCCATTTTCCCTATATATACCCACTGTTGATAGTGGCATTTCCTTCATTCGATTTTCTCTCTTTCTCCTTGTTTCTTGGTTCTACATTTGTTAGGAAAGTTAAGCTACAAGCGTGGTTTTGATCCTCTTAGATGGAATTCCCTATTCCTCATTGAAAATTCTGATCCGGTGATTGGATGGTCCTAATTGGCGATGGTGAAGAAGCTGGATTTGACCGATCCGTATTGCGGGCTTGGTTTGTACCGATCTCGAGTTGCTCAGCGAGTTCATTCGGCTTCTCATCACATTGAGTGTTCAAGCGATTACGATCCACATTGGGTGTTAAACGGTATTAAGCTTCGTCGGCAATATCCTTGGGATCGATTATAAAGCGATCCTTAGATCACTGGGAGTATCCTTGGGATTAGTTATAAAGCGATCCTTAGATCACTGGAGTATCCTTGGGATCGATTATAAAGCGATCCTTAGATCGACCTCTTGAGATAGGATTTTCACGGTCTCTAGAGATCGTCCAAATGATGTAATTTTTCAATGTAATCGGATCTCTAGAGATCGGCCACATGATGTAGCTAGACCTTTATTGTAATCAGATCCTAGAGATCGCCCAAATGATGTAATCCGATCTTTTGAGAATAAAGACTTTATTTTGTCGGTTATCATCTTATTTTTGCATTGATTATTTCCGATCTCTAATGTGTTTATCCGATCTGGTTCTTTACGAATGACACTTAAGCGATCCTTTATTCAAAATATTTAACTTATTATGCGATCTCCAATTGCAGATCTCTGAACATTCGGATATTTGAGAGAAGTGTCGAAACATTTGTCGAGTCTCACCAATCGATCGCGCCTAGAACCTCGCGAGCATTAAATGCTCGGACTAGTATAAATAGGGGAGGTTAGCGGTTGTTCTCTCATTCCATTTTCAATCCCTGCTCACAACCGAAGTTCTCTCATTTTCTCGGTTTCTCAAGCCGTCAGTTAGGTAAGGACTTTGATCTTCTTTTTGTTTAAGTTCTTTGTTTCTTTGAAAATGGCGGTGCAGAAGGTCGAGGAGGCGGTGAGGCTTTAATGAATGTGAGGACTGGCATTGATTCAATTCTTTGTGAGGAGAGATCGGAGGAGGATCCTAAAGAGGATCGGAAGCGAGATTAGCTGTTCAAGAAGAATTTTATTGATTCTAGGGATCGGCCAAAATATGGTGTCGGCAATTGCCCCTCTTTACATAATTTCTATTAAAGGAAAAATTTAGTATAGGAATTATGTAAAGGTCGAACTCATATTTTGGGCGATTAGGTGTTGAAATTAGGGAACTAAAGCACACCTAAGTTAATGACCTCGAACATTAAAATCAACTTGGATCTAGAAACGGAGGTTGATAACGGAATGAAATTAAAATCAACTTAGATCAAGGAACGAGAGGTTGATAGCGAAATTAAAATTGCATGAAATCAACTTAGATCAAGGGCAGGTTGATAACGAGAATTAAAATTGCATGAAATTAAAATCAACTTAGATCGAGGAACCGAGAGGTTGATAGCGGGAAATGTAAATTGCATGAAATTAAAATCAACTTAGATCAAGGAACCGGAGGTTGATAACGAGAAATTTAAATTGCGGAAATTAAAATCAACTTAGATCAAGGAACGAGAGGTTGGTGGCGGAAATTTAAGTGCGAAATTAAAATCAACTTAGATCGAGGAACGGAGGTTGATAACGAAATTTAAATTGCGGAAATTAAAATCAACTTAGATCAAGGAACCGAGAGGTTGATGGCGAAATTTAAATTGCGGAAATTAAAATCAACTTAGATCAAGGAACCGAGAGGTTGATGGTGGAATTGCGGAAATTAAAATCAACTTAGATCAAGGAACCCGAGGTTGATGGTGGAATCATGAGAAAATTAAAATCAACTTAGATCAAGGAACGAGAGGTTGATAACGAAATGTAAATTGCGAGAATTTAAAATCAACTTAGATCAAGGAACGAGAGGTTGATGGTGGAAATTTAAATTGCGGAAATTAAAATCAACTTAGATCAAGGAACCGGAGGTTGATGGTGGAATTGCGGGAAATTAAAATCAACTTAGATCAAGGAACCGGAGGTTGGTGGCGGAAATTTAAAGTGCGGAAATTAAAATCAACTTAGATCAAGGAACGGAGGTTGATAACATAAATTAAAATTAAAATCAACTTAGATCAAGGAACCGAGAGGTTGATGGCGAAATTAAAATTAAAATCAACTTAGATCAAGGAACCGGAGGTTGATGGCGGAAATTTAAATTGCGGAAATTAAAATCAACTTAGATCAAGGAACGAGAGGTTGATGGTGGAATCATGAAAATTAAAATCAACTTAGATCGAGGAACGAGAGGTTGATAACGAAATGTAAAGTGCGAATTTAAAATCAACTTAGATCAAGGAACCGAGAGGTTGATGGTGGAATCGTAAATTGCATGAAATTAAAATCAACTTAGATCAAGGAACCGAGGTTGATAGCGAGAAATGTAAATTGCATGAAATTAAAATCAACTTAGATCAAGGAACGAGAGGTTGATAACGAAATTAAAATTGCGAGAAAATTAAAATCAACTTAGATCAAGGAACCGAGAGGTTGATGGCGGAAATGTAAATTGCGAGAAAATCAAAATCAACTTAGATCAAGGAACCAGAGGTTGATAACAGAAATTAAATTGCAGAAAATTAAAATCAACTTCGATCAAGGACCCAGAGGTTGATGGTGGAATCGCAAATTGCAAGAAATTAAAATCAACTTACAAGGCAAGTCTAACCTTGACACATGAAGTTCTTTCACGGCGTAGTGTACTTAACAAGATCTGAAGGCCGATGATTAACGGAGAAGAAGTTGCAAGACTTGACCTATAACCCCATTTTCTTCAAATGCCCCTCTTACGCTCCCGATTTTCTTCTTATTCTATGGGAAGCGCCCTCGCGGGTTTTCACTTTCTCTCCGTCCACTTAACCAGAAGCGCCCTTTCGGGTTTTCACCTCTATATATATATATATATATATATATATATATATATATATATATATATATATATATATATATATATATATATTTTTTTTTTTTTTTTTTTTTTTGGCGGCTATTCCCTGCAAATCTCATAGTAAAGTACGCGAGGTTATCAATTTTTAAATTCAAATCTTATGGCAGAAATTTAACTAATCAATAGCGCATTAGTCAAAGAGAAAGGATAGTATTAAAAGTGAGTAAGCAGGAAAAACAAAAGCAGAAGGAATGGAGTATAACTTTATCATGGCTTTAGGAAAAATAGACTTTCAAAGGAAAAGGAAAGGTACAAGGATAGATCTCATATATTCCTTTTAGTTGGTTTTGAAGTCTTTTAGCGCCATATTCCAAGTTCTCAGAAGTCCCTTCTTTGTGACAGTTGCCTCTCTATCCAGCGGTTTCATGCCCCCTTCCTTATTCCTCGATTTGGTTCTTGGGGCGCCCTTTTTGGTTTCACCCCAAGAAGGTTTTTTTTTTTTTTTTTTTTTTTAGGGCGCCCTTTGGGTTTCATCCCTTCTCCTTTTTATGCATAGTATCTCTTGATAGTGTCGGCATTCCACGAGTCTCGGGAATTCTTCACCGTCCATGTGGGTCAAGATCAAGGCTCCTCGATGCGCCTTTTTAACCACATAGGGTCCTCGTAGGTTGGTGACCATTTGCCGGGGATCGTTTTGGTTCGGTAGTACTTTCTTTAGCACTAAGTCAGGGTAGGAATTCCAGTGGCGTGCGTTTTTATCAAATGCTCTGGCCATTCTCCTCGATATAATTGCAGTGACATCTGCTGTTAACCTTTTCTCATCCGGCAAGTTTAAGCGATCCAACCTTGGTGGATCCATTACGACTCACCAATCACGATTCCTTGAATTCTTAGGAAGAATTTCAACCTCAACGGTATCTTGCTTCCATCCGTAGACGGTGAGTGCGGGTTGCCCGATTGAGGTTCTTATGGAAATCGGTATGCATGAAGAGCATAGGGAGCATATCATGCCAATCCCTATATGTGGCCGTCATTTTTGGATTATCCTTTTTAGATTTTTGTTCGCGACTTCCACGCTCCATTCATGCAGGGGCGGTATGGGGAGAATTGAGATGTTGGATTTTGTATTGATCACCAGCTTTTGAATCTTGGACCGTTCGAGTTCTTGGCGTTATCATCGATAACAATTTCATTGGGAGACCATGCGGCATATGATATTGTTTACGAAGAATTTGAAAGCGTGTTCTGCGTGATGTGAGCATATGATGTCGCCTCGACCCACTTGGAGAAATAGTCGATGGCTACAAGGATGAATCTGTGCCCATTGGATGCTTTGGGATTGATGGGACCAATCACATCCATGCCCCACATTGCAAAAGGCCATGGTGAGGCGAGATTGAGCGACTTGTGAGGTGGCACATTTATCGGATCTGCATAAATCGACACTTGTGGCACTTCCGGAAATACTCGATGCAATCCTTTTCCATTGTGGTCCAAAAGTACCCACGTCGCATGATTTGCTTGGCCATCATGTATCCATTGGCGTGAGTTGCACAATTTCCCTCATGAGTTTCAAAAAGGATTCTCTTTGCCTCATTTGCATCCACACATCTCAATAATTCACCGTTGGAGCTTCTTTTGTATAGGGTTTCCCCACTGGGAAAGTACCCCAATGCTAACCTCAGAATCATCTTCTTTTCATTTTGCTTGCCCCTGAAGGAATTCTCAGGTTCTCTGATGACCGGGATGTCGTGATACCAAGGCTTTCCATCGAGCTCTTCTTCAATCATGAAGCAATAGGTGGCTCATCCCTTACTTTAATCTTCAGCGTCTGAAGCGTCGCCCTTCTTGATTTGAGCCATAACGGCTAGAGTAGCTAAGGCGTCGACAAATTGATTCTTGTCTCTACTCGGATGAGTGAAAGAGATTTCTTGAATTCCACTGATCATCTCGATGAAGTATTTACGGTAGAGGATTAACTTGGGATCCTTGGTTTGCCATTCTCCCTTGACACGATAAATTATCGGTAGAGTCTCCATACACCTCCAACTTTACGATTTTCATCTCTATAGCGACATGTAGACCCATTGCACAAGCTTCATATTACTGCGACATTGTTGGTGCAGTCAAATCCCAACTTAGCGGCTATTGGGAAGTGCTTTCCTTAGGGGATACTAATGCAGCTCAATTCCATTCCCGGATAAATTGTTGCTCCATCAAAATACATTTCCCACACATCAGTGACCCCCTTCTTGCGATCTACTTCATTAATATGTTCGTCGGGAACTCAAAATCTAGAGCTTCATAATCAGGGATAGGGTTTTCGCTAGAAGGTCGGCGATCATTTGCCTTTCACCGCTTTCAGGTCATATAGACTATGTCATATTGGGAGAGTATAACCTGCCACTTGGCTATCCTTCACAGCACGAAGGGCTCTCGAATACATATCGATGGGATCCATTACGGAGATGAGCAGTCTTGTGATTCAACATGTAGTGCTTGAGGCGATTTCTTTGTCGAGCTAACTTGTGCGACAAGTCTTTTCTAAGAAAAGTACCTTGTCTCATAATCATTGAACTTCTTGCTCGGGTAGTAAATGGCCCTCTCTTTTAGGTATCATCATCTTTGTCCCAAAACACATCCCATAGAATTACTGTTGGGTGCCATATGCAGGATCGAGGCACACTGCCACGAGTGGAACCAATGCTGGTGGGTTTGTGAATCTTGTTTGATTGTCTCGAAAGCCTTTTGACAATCCGAATCCCATTGGGTAGGGTTGTTCTTCCGGAGTAGTCTGAAAATAGGCTCGGCTTTGGCAGTGAGATTAGAAATAAATCTCGAGATGTAGTTCAATTTTCCCAGAAAACTGCGCACCTCCCTTTCTGTTTTCGGGGATGGCATTTCTTGAATAGCTCGAACTTTATGCGGATCCACTTCTATCCCTTTCTCGCTCACTATGAATCCCAGCAGTTTTCCGATCTAGCTCAGAAGATGCATTTAGCGGGTTCAACTTCAACTTGTATTTCTGATCCTTTGAGCACCCTCCTCATCACTGAGCGTGGCTCTCTTCTCCTGGATTTAATGATCATATCATCCACATATACCTCCACTTCTTTATGCATCATATCGTGGAATAATGTGACCATTCTTGTGGTATGTAGCCCGACATTCTTCAACCGAAAGGCATGACCGATAGCAAAATACTCCCCATTGGGTGATGAAAGCGATTTTATCCTTGTCTTCCTCATCCATTGGGATCGATTGTACCACGATGCCCCATCAATACGAACACCTACCCAATCCAGCGGCATTGTCAACTAACACATCAATGTGAGGAGAGAAATCATCTTTCAAACTTGCTTTATTAAGGTCCACTGTAGTCAACACACACCACGACTCTCCGTCTTTCTTCATTCTTGGGGCGACATTAGCCACCCATTGGGGATATTTGACTACTTCCAAGAACCGGCGTCATCTTGTTTCTTGACTTCATCCGAACCTTGAAGCGGTGTGTGGGATTCATTCTCCTCGATTTTGCTTCAGGGATCGTTCACGGAATTAAAGGGAATCTTGTGCGTCACTATCTGGGGGTCCAAACCGACCATATCATCATAGCTCCATGAAAATCGTCGAGAAATTCCTTAGCGGACCGATCATATCTCCCAATTCCTCACTCTCCACTACCTTAAGTTCCCTTTTTACTTCTTAGAGCCTAAGTTTATTGTGCGTGTTTCATCTTCACAAGGCACGAGGAGGTTCATCTTTTCATTGCTTTCTTACGTAAGGTCTTCCTCGAATTACTTGAAGTAATGGCGATTATGGGGATTTCAAAATTAACGGAGGAATTTACGAGTCTATTGGATTATTAGGTGTTAATTGATGAATGGTCTGAATGAATAAAGAATAGAACATGTTATAAGGATGGAATTAAAAGGAAAGAGAGTATTGGATTTAAAATGCGCTATCAATTCATTAATATTAATGCCATAAGAAAATGTCCATTTCTGATATTACACTTGTCACCATGGACAAAATGATCAAGTGTAGATAACCGGAGGTACTTTACTCGAAATTGAGTGCGAGGATATCCTCCGTTGTCGGTTGTCAAGCTCTGCTCCTCGACCATGGGTGAAACTAGGGCCTCATACAAGGAATCGGTTGGATGACATCTATGGATGGATCATCTGGCGATTCTTACGTACTTGCGGATGTTGGATGGCCGGTTTGGCGAAGATCTCGTAATTCTCGGGACTATTTTCATTTTCCGTCCTGGTCAAACCTCGATCCGAAGCATCCTCCTCATCGAATTGCCCATCCACGAGGGCATCCTCCTCATACCCCAAACCACAGCGGCCTATTTTACGAATAGCCGGTATAGGCTCGACGATTCCTTGCAAGGCAGTGCCCAAGCCTTTCCCCTCTTGATACCCGTTTCTTGACATTACTTTGGCCACCATAGCCATAGCCCCTTCCTTCCCAGTATCTTGGCCACTATACAACCCTTACACTTCACAGTTACATGTAGAGCTTTATTGTGCCCTAAGCCCGCAGGGTCTACCTCCTCTTCAGAAAAGGCTACAGAGCTGGATGCCTGGATTTGTCCTACTATTTTCTCAAAGCGCCGGAGTAATGTCGGGGTTCACAAGGCTGATCGAGGATTCTTTGTAGGGCTTGTCGGTGGACTTAGAGCTCGGGATCGGTGATACTTGATGAAATTTGCGGGTTTTTCTCAATTGCTCCACCACGTCATACTCGCTCTGTTTCATTATTTGGAGCAGTAGTTCTTCATCTTCCTTGTGCTCCATAGGCTCTGCTTCCCCTGCTTTCTCAACCTCCTCTTCCGTGTTTCTGGATGACTCTCCCATTTTTACTTTCCCTTTTCTTTTCTCTCTTTCTTCGTTCATGCGTAACACCTCCCACTTGAGTTATAAACTCGACTTCTTTCAGTGGAAGGATTTTGTTGCAATAACGGGTCTAGAATTGGCAGGGAGTAGTGTTGCTAGCGAGGTCCGGCATAGGTCATTACGAAGTGCTCGTGAGGCGAAACATGGTTTTGGTGGTCGGAGGTGAGGCAAGGCTAGGAGGCGGATGTCTTGCTTGCGCTCACAGTGAAAACTTGGAAGTTATAATTCCAAGGGACGGCGTGAGTATTGGTGATGGGAGGCGAGGTGGAGTTTGGATAAGCTATTCTGGCGGAGGCTACAGGGTGGTGAAGGTGATTAGGTTTTGGAGGTAGGCGTTACTGTGTTGTCAGGTGGTGTTCACTCCTTTTTCGTTTTTAGCCTTATGCGGCATCGGAACCACGAGAGACAATAAGTTACGGACTTCTTGCACAGACCCCTCACAATCTCGCGACTCATGGTGTTGCCCCTCCATGATAAGGACACCGTACTCTCTTCAAATCCTGCTGCACGAGGGCAAAGGTGACCTTCTCTTCTTGATATGGCAAAAATTTCTTTGAAATAAGGGACCAACTTGTCCACTTTGGTGTTGATCCCTCTCCTTTAGACTCTATCATATTTACACCACTTGCGCATTGTGGTTAGGCGGTGGGTTTGAGGTAACATTGGGGAGGAACCATTTCCCTCGATTTTCAACCACCGTTCGGATTAGGCGTGCACTCTCCCTCAGGTGCCCATGATTGTCGATTGAATGCCCTTGTGCTCCTCCATGATACTCACAGCAGGCGGTGGCATCATACCACAGGATATGGTGGGTGGATTGGAGTCTAAAGGGTGATGCGATTTGGTTTATCTGACAAGGTATCGGTATATTTCAGCTGAGAGGAGGAAGGGGTGGATCGGGATTCCTTGGAGGTCTTGGGTTATTTTGTGGTGGCGTGGTTGAAATTTGGAGGAGGAGGTGGTCTTGGTTGGAAATTTGCGGTGGGGCGTATTGTGGGCGTGGTTGTGAATAATTAGGGAAAGGGGTGGGATGTTCGCGATAGTTGGGCCATGAGAGGAGGATATGGCGGTAGTTATTTTGGGGTGGGGAAAATTATTACATCTAGTGATGGAATGCACATCACTCTCCTTTTTCTTGCCAAAATTGGCGGTCTTTTCCACGAGGTTCTCGTCAACTCCTGTAGCCTTCCTATTCTCAGTTAGCTTCAATTCTCTCACGGCTTGGATGATATCGAGAAAGCTGTTGGAAGTATTTCCAATCATCGAGTTGAAGTAGGGAGCCTTCAATGTTTCAATGAATAGGGAGCGAGTTCATTGTCGATCCAGGAGGATATATGCGACCTTCTCCCTCCATCGTTGGGCATCTTGCTTAAAACCTTCCCGGTCTTTACATGCCGAGTTAGAGGTCCCTCCTTGTGGGTCTTTGCATCACAATTGAATTTATCTTTGCTTAAGAAAGGTATCGGCTAAGTCCTTCCGAGTGCGACTTGCTCTGTCAATTGTATGCACCATCTGAGGCTGCTCGGAGGCTCGTGAAAGAAGTGAATGAGAAGTCTATCGTCTTACATTAAAGCGGACATTTTGGCAATGTAGGTTGCGGTGGATCTGAGGATCTGAGTTTCCATTGTATTTGTGAAATCGGGAATCTTGAATTTGGGTGGTACCACCACATCGGCACCAATCTCGGTGACACATCATTGAGCCATACATGTTCAACCCTTCTATTGCTCTCAATCTTTCTTCTAGAGCGGATAGTTTCGTTTTCTCTCGCCCTATGTTCTCCTTCCACCGCATGATACACTCCTCCAGCGGGAGGCGAGGGTGGAGTAAGCTGGAGGATCGGGATTGAATGGTGAGGCTCGGCATTTGAGGCAGTAGGGTAATAGGAAAAAGGTGGGTCATTATTTATGGTCACGGATTGTGATGATTGTCGGGTCGGAATGGGAGGCGAAAGGTAAAAGAGGTTGAAGCTTCTTGAGGATCATTTGTTGTAGGAGGCGGAGGAGGTAATGGTGGGCTAGGTTACGAGCGGGTTTGCTCTGAGACATTTCCTTCATTAGTCTCATAATTTGAAAAGTGATCCTTCAACTCGGAGACCTGTCCTGTAGGTTACGTACTTGCTCTGATTTTCCATTATCTTCCTCGTTCGAGATCTTGTTAAGTACACTCGCTTGGGTTGGATCGTGTGCTTGATGGACTTGCCTTGTTTGAATCAATATTGATTTCTGTGAAAGATAAAAAAATTTAAATGAATTTGAGTTTTGCAAAGAAACTAAAAGCCCTTATGCGGGCCGAAGGATCTGATGGCGTTTGAGAGCGGGTTGGAGTGCGCAAAGGATAATCGCCTCAACTTTATCATGGCATCGTTCGATAGTCGGCCAGTGAATGGCGGGATTGAATGCGCATTTATGATACTGTCCATATAAGCGCATTTCAATTTTCACATAACCCTAGCGAGGAAGTTCCTACGAGTCATACTATTCATTCACAAATTTTGCTAAACAATGGTCCAAAAATCACTTCATTAAGCGAGTAATTTGTACATCGTATCTTTTACATTGGCCTAGGCTCTGGAAGATTCTTTATAATAAGATGACATTTACGAGATACTCATATAACCTTTCCTTTTGTTTGGCGAGGATCGAACATTTTGAGCATACTCGGATTGAGTAATAGTTCCTTTTTCCACTGTGCTATCATTTTCTCCAAGCTGGTCCACATTTTCTTTGATCCTTGATATAGAGCGACTTGTTTCTCTTTCTCTTTCCTTTCTTTGCACACTCTTTCAAGATGTCGTTGATGAGAGTGCTGTTCTTTTAATTCAAGCTTCTTCTTTTTGTTTTCTGTTTATACTCTTCAGAGTACCTCTTGGTACTTCATCCTTTCTGAAGCTTACTATTACGCCCTTTCATCTCTTTGACCTCGGCTTGGAGAGAGTTTCTTTCTTTCCCACTTTGTACCTCTTGCTCTTGAACCCTATCCTTTGCCCTTGCCTCTTCCTTGAGCTTCCTTATCCTTCTCTTAAGTTTCTGCTGTTGGTCCTCCAATTGTTTCATTCGTTCTTGCATTTGTGAGTTTCGGTATTTGCCTTTTGTAGCGAGTCAACCGGCGATTATCGACTTCCTCTAATAGGGCGTCTTGGCGAGGTTGTCGTCCTTGAATTCTATGGTAGGCGTTCTTGGTCCCTATCGGCTCTCCATTTAAGGTGTCGCCGAGCACTCGGGCCTTTGGGTGATCTCTCCATTAGAGTGATGTTTTCCCGGGACTTGCGAGCCATTTTCAACCCTTCTTCTTCCTTGAGCTCATGGTAGAAGTGACCTTGAGTGGTATTCTTTAATGTTGATCATGGGTGTGTTGAGCCAAAGCGCCTCATTACGGTCTTTGGAGTGTAACTTGTATGCGGTTATTCCAATTAGGGACCAGTGAATACCTCTGTACCAATCAAGGCGGGTTGGCTTGGCGTCCGACTTCCTCAACGATAATCATGGCTATTGAAACTCAAAATCCGTTCCATGCTTTGTTTTCATTCTTCAGGTGATCACTAACGGGTCATCTTCTCAATGGGAGGTGGTCAAGGTACCAAGTCAATCCTTTTGTCTCCACAGGACACATGTGGTGATAGTCGGTATAATAGCGAGAGCAACACTTAATGGACCCTTTCCTGTTATGCGGTAAGTTAGGGTTAACAAGGTTTGGCAAGGATTGCGGTGTCGGATGATCCTGCCTTTCTCTTGTCCAAAATACCTCCTTTGCTGCTAGTGATGATCCCCAATGGCCCGGGAGCAGGATCGGACCATAGATTCCCAAGGCGAGTGCTACGGAAGCTTGATCCCATTGTTTCTCTTGGAGGTGATGATCTAACGCTTCTCAAGGTACATCAATGCCATCCATGCGTGTTCCCTTTGGTGTTTCTCTGGACTTCACTTCTTACGGGGAGAACCCGGCATATGTGCCAGCCGTTTCAGTGCGCCTATGCTCGAGGTGTAAGTAGATCAGGTTACGCAATGAGTATGGGATTCCCGGCAATGCACGATATTCCTCCATAGCGGGGCGTATCAATGTCATTGAAAGAGAACACTCCGTGCCAGGATTCCAAGCCGTCAACATGGCTTTTAATGCGAGGATGCGGACCTTGACTTGCATTAAGGTTGCAATCCTTAGTACTTCTCTTCAAAGCGTACCTTGACACAGTGGAAGCAACCTCCATCTATTAGACAGACCCTCGAGGTTGTTCATTTTGACCTCTATTTTGTCGGATCTAGCGAAGGTAGCGAGCTAGCAGTGCCTCGGAAGCATCATTTTGTGAAGTGCAGGACTATGAGCGGTCGGACCAAAGTTTAGCATTACGAGCCTTTTACTGTAGTGACTCGAGGATGCCATGATAAAAATGATGCCTATCCTTTTACGGACCCTCGGTTTGAGTAACGCTGCGGGAGAATTTGTTAGTAAGACAAATTAGGGTAATTTTGAATCATCTTTGTTGTGAGGTAACACGTACACATTTATCAAAGTAGGAAAATGTGTAGGCGTTTTAGTAAGATTCAAAATTACCACGAAAAAATGGACAAAGGAAATTAAAGCGAGAATAGGGTAGAGTAAGTATGCCCCTTTTGTCCTATAGTAGGAGACTCTAACACAGGAGTAGCGCTACCTATCTGGATAGTTCTATCTTATGAGGCGATTTACTACGGCTTTGACTATCGTGACAGTTTAGCTCGAGGATCTAATTTTCTAATAGCCACGGGTTCCCAAATTGCCCCTCATGTAGCAGTGAGCCCCATTCTACCCCCATGATATTGTCGGAAAATTCCACGGGTATCACGGTAAATAGAACAAGTTTCAATTTGGCGAAGCCTTCACGGATACTAACGAGGTAAAACCCACGGAGTGCAGCTACATGACCCCCTCCTACTTTCCTAAAAGGGTAAGAAAGCCGGGTTAGGACCATAGTGGGTGAGGACATTGTGTAAGTGTTCGGTGTGTGAAGGGACACTTTTACCTCTTCCCAATTCGGAGGATTTTATTTTTCCATTTTTTCTTTTTTCCTTTTTCTTTGAAATGAAGAACCTTTGTAGGAGATAGAGCAGGCAAAACAAAATAGTTAGTAGCAATAATAATTAGCATATGAGACATCGTAAGTGAGCCCCTCTAAATATAATTTGATCGGACAAAAATTAAGCCTACTTTTGGACCTCTAGGCGAGGTTGGGTCCTAGATATCCCCGATGGAGTCGCCATGATGGGATTTTGCGATGCTTGGACGATCACTCACGAAGTGGGAAAGAGTGAGAGTCGCCACCTTAGTTTTGAGGAACTAAAGAAAACCATTTGAGAAGTTAAATTAAAAATGAAACCACTTCAAAGCAGAGATTCTAAGTTAGAGTCAGTAGCGGGTGGGAAGGTGTTAGGCACCCCACCTCGTCCCTTAATAAGGGTAAGTAGATTTAGTCTGCGTCCTTTACAAATTAGTTAGAAGGGCTTAGCGGCAATGTTAATCCTTTTGGTAGAAGGAATGTTTGATTTTCACTAAATTTGGATCACCCGGATACATAAGTAAATGAGACAACCTTAGTGAGCAGGTGTGAGAATCGGATAAGAACTCTCCTCAGATCTTTTTAAGTTGTTCATTAAAATTTTGAGGAGGCGGATAAGAACCCTCCTCAGGTCTCTTTTAAGTTATTTATTTGAAGTTTTGAGGATGAGGCCAGGATAAGAACTCTCCTCAGATCTCTTTGGATGTTTATTAAAATTTGAGGTTGAGGCAGGATAAGAACTCTCCTCAGATCCTATTTAATGTTTATTAAAATTTTGAAGGGACAGGATAAGAATCCTCCTCAGATCTCTTTTAAGTTATTTATTAAAATTTTGGGAGGCAGGATAAGAACCCTCCTCAGATCTCCTTTAGAGTTATTTATTAAAATTTTGAGAGGAGAGGATAAGAACCCTCCTCAGATCTCCTTTAGAGTTATTCGTTAATGTTTTGAGTTGAGGCCGGATAAGAACTCTCTTAGATCCCTACTTAATGTTTATCAAAATTTTGAAGGGAGGGGATAAGAACCCTCCTCCGATCTCCTTTAGAGTTGACTTAAAACTTTTAGGCAAGGATAGGATAAGGACTCTTGAGCCCCTTCTATTTTGATGAGACTCGGACAAAGACTTTTCAGGCCTTTAAAAATTTAACCACGACTACGGGTCTTAGAACCTAAAACTAAAATTCGACCTTCAAAAATGCGGGGATAAGGTTTATGGATATCCTGTGGCTGAGCAGAACACTAGACTTGATTCACGACCTTTTCATGTAGTCATTTACCAATATCTATTAATGGCCGATCCACTCTGTTTAGTTTACTTTGGTCTTATTCCATTTCATGACATCTTTGTCGAATTCTTTGTTTACATCGGCCTAATAGTTGGCTATCTTCTGACGTGTTATTGAGTCCTCTTTTTAAAGAGACCTCTAAGTTGCGACTACCTCGTTTACCCAACCATTTACATACTACAAAGAGTTAGAAAACTGGTTTTGAAATGACGGAGATCAATAAAATGAGCCGATCACTAAAAAATGATTTGAGTGACTTTCTTTGGGATTGCTTGTGCGAAATGGTCTAGATGTAAGAAGAACAAGGAAAATCACGGAAATAAGCGTAGGCGCTTAATAAAGCGATAACATGAACTCTTATAACAATATTTTCTCTTGGGTTCTCTTGTACAAAATAACCTTGAAGAAAGTTGCGGATGTATGAAGAACAAAGGAAGTCACGAGGAAACAAGCGTAAGCGATGGTGTGAACTCTTACTGTGAGGAGCCAAATATATTGAAATAAGCGTGAAGTGGTAGCAGTGATGGCGGATTGATCGGCTGAGAGTTGATGTCTGTCGTGAAGCAGAGATGCTTTAGCTAAAAGGTAGCAGGTAAGAACCGGTGAAAGGAAGTTGAGCTTGAGCAGGAGGAAAGGAAGCGAGAGATGATGAGAGTATGACGGATAATGAACAAGCTGGAAATGTAGAGTTCCAATATTCAAAATCTTTTTCAAGAAAACACTCCTGAAAACTAGTTTCAAAAGTCTTTTTAATCACTACAAAGCAATGAGTAACAAAGCTGAATGAAGTTTGAGTTCCTCCACGATAATAGCGACCTCTTGCCTATATTTTTGTCAGTCCTTGAGCAGTTTTCATGCAGTATTTATAGGAATCGGGTGCTCCCCATGAAGAGTCGGGATTCATTTTGAGGAGATGGAGGTCGGGATTTTGAAGTACATGATCGGATGTTCGGAATTAAAGAGAATCAAAGCGAATGGTGAGATCGCTTCTCAAAGTATTTGTCCTTTTCCTCTTTTAATCAAGCGGTCTTGAATCCTCTTGTCGGAGCGATCGAGTGAGAGTGAAAAAGCTGGTATTGTCATCTTCTCTTTTGATCCAAGGGTTCGGATTCATCCTTACAAGTGAGATCAGCGGTGGAGATTGGGATGTCTGGTGTCATGACATACCACGGCACTGTCGGCGTGCGGGCGATTCTTAGGCGTGCGGTGGAGATCTAAATGCGCGCGCTTTAACTACCTCGGCTCACGATTACGGCGGCGGTTATTGGAATTTGTCTTATTCTTTTTGTCTTAGATCCCTCCTAGCTCCTATTAGATCTCTCATGCGATCTCCTATCTCCGATCTCTATTATCCCTTAATCGATCTGGATTCGGTCCAAGCATTAATTACATCTCGATTCTCGAGCGTCAACCGTTTTCCATCAACATTAAATGCCCATTTTCCCTATATATACCCTGTTGATAGTGGCATTTCCTTCATTCGATTTTCTCTCTTTCTCCTTGTTTCTTGGTTCTAGGTGTTAGGGAAAGTTAGGCTACAAGCGTGGTTTTGATCCTCTTAGATGGAATTCCCTATTCCTCATTGAAAATTCTGATCCGGTGATTGGATGGTCTAATTGGCGATGGTGAAGAAGCTGGATTTGACCGATCCGTATTGCGGGCTTGGTTGTACCGATCTCGAGTTGCTCAAGCGAGTTCATTCGGCTTCTCATCACATTGAGTGTTCGGCGATGATCGATCCACATTGGGTGTTAAACGGATTAAGCTTCGGTCGGCAATATCCTTGGGATCGATTATAAAGCGATCCTTAGATCACAGGAGTATCCTTGGGATTAGTTATAAAGCGATCCTTAGATCACTGAGTATCCTTGGGATCGATTATAAAGCGATCCTTAGATCGACCTCTTGGATAGGATTTTCACGGTCTCTAGAGATCGTCCAAATGATGTAATTTTCAATGTAATCGGATCTCTAGAGATCGGCCACATGATGTAGCTAGACCTTTATTGTAATGTCAGATCCTAGAGATCGCCCAAATGATGTAATCCGATCTTTTGAGAATAAAGACTTTATTTTGTCGGTTATCATCTTATTTTTGCATTGATTATTTTCGATCTCTAATGTGTTTATCCGATCTGGTTCTTTACGAATGACACTTAGCGATCCTTTATTCAAAATATTTAACTTATTATGCGATCTCAATTAGATCTACGAACATTCGGATATTTGAGAGAAGTGTCGAAACAGTGTCGAGTCTCACCAATCGATGCCGCCTAGAACCTCGTGAGCATTAAATGCTCGGACTAGTATAAATAGGGAGTTTAGCTCTCATTCTTTCATTTCCAATCACTGCTCACACAAGAAGTTCTCTCATTTTCTCCGGTTCTCAGCAGAGATCGGGAAAGGACTTTGATCTTCTTTGTTTAAGTTCTTTGTTTCTTTGAAAATGAGCGGTTTTGAGAGAGCGGTGAGGCTTTAATGAATGTGAGGACTGGCATTGATTCAATTCTTTGTGAGGAGAGATCGGAGGAGGATCCTAAAGAGGATCGGAAGCGAGATTAGTTGTTCAAAAAGAATTTTTATTGATTCTAGGGATCGGCCAAAATATGGTGTCGGCAATTGCCCCTCTTTACATAATTTCTATTAAAGGAAAAATTTCCGTATAGGAATTATGTAAAGATTCGAACTCATATTTTGGGCGATTAGGTGTTGAAATTAGGGAACTAAAGCACACCTAAGTTAATGACCTCGAACATTAAAATCAACTTGGATCTAGAAACCGGAGGTTGATAACGGGAATGAAATTAAAATCAACTTAGATCAAGGAACGGAGGTTGATACTTGAAATTAAAATTGCATGAAATCAACTTAGATCAAGGCAGAGGTTGATAACGAAATTAAAATTGCATGAAATTAAAATCAACTTAGATCAAGGAACGAGAGGTTGATAGCGAGAAATGTAAATTGCATGAAATTAAAATCAACTTAGATCGAGGAACCGGAGGTTGATAACGAAATTTAAATTGCGAAATTAAAATCAACTTAGATCAAGGAACCGGAGGTTGGTGGCGGAAATTTAAATTGCGAGGAAATTAAAATCAACTTAGATCAAGGAACCGGAGGTTGATAGCGAGAAATTTAAATTGCGGGAAATTAAAATCAACTTAGATCAAGGAACGAGAGGTTGATGGCGAAATTTAAATTGCGGAAATTAAAATCAACTTAGATCAAGGAACGAGAGGTTGATGGTGGAATTGCGGGAAATTAAAATCAACTTAGATCAAGGAACCGGAGGTTGATGGTGGAATCGCGGAAAATTAAAATCAACTTAGATCAAGGAACGGAGGTTGATAGTGTAATTGCGAGAATTTAAAATCAACTTAGATCAAGGAACCGGAGGTTGATGGTGGAAATTTAAATTGCGAGAAATTAAAATCAACTTAGATCAAGGAACGAGAGGTTGATGGTGGAATTGCGGAAATTAAAATCAACTTAGATCAAGGAACCGAGGTTGGTGGCGGAAATTTAAATTGCGGAAATTAAAATCAACTTAGATCAAGGAACGGAGGTTGATAACAGAAATTTAAATTAAATGAAATTAAAATCAACTTAGATCAAGGAACCGAGAGGTTGATGACGGGAAATTTAAATTAAAATTAAAATCAACTTAGATCAAGGAACCGGAGGTTGATGGTGAAATTTAAATTGCGGGAAATTAAAATCAACTTAGATCGAGGAACCGGAGGTTGATGGTGGAATTGCGAAATTAAAATCAACTTAGATCAAGGAACCGGAGGTTGATGGTGGAATCGTAAATTGCATGAAATTAAAATCAACTTAGATCAAGGAACGGAGGTTGATAGCGAAATGTAAATTGCATGAAATTAAAATCAACTTAGATCAAGGAACGAGGTTGATAACGGTAAAATTGCGAGAAAATTAAAATCAACTTAGATCAAGGAACCGGAGGTTGATGGCGAAATGTAATTGCAGAAAATCAAAATCAACTTAGATCAAGGAACGAGAGGTTGATATGAAATTTAAATTGCGAAAATTAAAATCAACTTAGATCAAGGAACCGGAGGTTGATGGTGGAATTAAATTGCAGAAATTAAAATCAACTTACAAGGCAAGTCTAACCTTGACACATGAAGTTCTTTCACTGAAGTAGTGTACTTAACAAGATACGGCGGATGATTAACGGAGGAGAAGTTGCAAGACTTGACCTATGATCTCATTTTTTCAAATGCCCCTTTACATTCCCGATTTTCTTCTTATTCTATGGACAGCGCCCCCGCGGGTTTTCACTTTCTTTCCGTCCATTTAACCAGAAGCGCCCTTTCGGGTTTTCACCTCTATATATATATATATATATATATATATATATATATATATTTTTTTTTTTTTTGGCGGCTATTCCCTGCAAATCTCATTGTAAAGTACGCGAGGTTATCAATTTTTAAATTCAAACCTTATGGCAGGAATTTAACTAATCAATAGCGCATTAGTCAAAGAGAAAGGATAGTATTAAAAGTGAGTAAGCGGAAAAATAAAAGCGGAAGGAATGGAGTATAACTTTATCATGGCTTTAGGAAAAATAGACTTTCAAAGGAAAAGGGTACAAGGATAGATCTCATATATTCCTTTTAGTTAGTTTTGAAGTCTTTTAAGCGCCATATTCAAGTTCTCAGAAGTCCCTTCTTTATGCCAGTTGCCTCTCTATCGCGGTTTCATGCCCTTCCTTATTCCTCCATTTGGTTCTTGGGGCGCCCTTTTGGTTTTCACCCCAAGAAGGTTTTTTTTTTTTTTTTTTTTTTTTTGGGCGCCCTTTGGGTTTCATCCCTTCTCCTTTTTATGCATAGTATCTCTTGATAGTGTCGGCATTCACAGTCTCGGGAATTCTTCACCGTCCATGTGGGTCAAGATCAAGGCTCCTCGATGTCTTTTTAACCACATAGGGTCCCTCGTAGGTTGGTGACCATTTGCCCGAGGATCGTTTTGGTTCGGTGACACTTTCTTGCACTAAGTCCCGGGTTGGAATTCCGTAGGCGTGCATTTTATCAAATGCTCGCCATTCTCCTCTGATATAATTGCGTGACATGCTGCTGTTAACCTTTTCTCATCCGGCCAAGTTTCGCCGATCCAACCTTGGTGGATCCATTCGACTCACCAATCCACGATTCCTTGAGAATTCTTAGGGGGAATTTCAACCTCAATAGGCAATCTGCTTCCATCCGTAGACCGGTGAGTATGGAGTTGCGATTGAGGTTCTTATGGAAGTCGGTATGCATGAAGAGCATAGGAAGCATATCATGCCAATCCCTATATGTGACCGTCATTTTGGATTATCCTCTTTAGATTTTGTTTGCGACTTCCACGCTCCATTCATGCAGGGGCGGTATGGGAGAGGAATTGAGATGTTGGATTTTGTATTGATCACATAATTTTTGAATCTTGGACCGTTCAAGTTCTTGGCGTTATCGGTAACAATTTCATTCGGAGACCATGCGGCATATGATATTGTTTGAAGAATTTGAAAGCGTGTTCTGCGTGATGTGAGCATATGATGTCGCCTCGACCCACTTGGAGAAATAGTCGATGGCTACAAGGATGAATCTGTGCCCATTGGATGCTTTGGGATTGATGGGACCAATCACATCCATGCCCCACATTGCAAAAGGCCATGGTGAGGCGAGATTGAGCGACTTGTGAGGTGGCACATTTATCGGATCTGCATCGTCGACACTTGTGGCACTTAGGAAATACTCGATGCAATCCTTTTCCATTGTGGTCCAAAAATACCCACGTCGCATGATTTGCTTGGCCATCATGTATCCATTGGCGTGAGTTGCACAATTTCCCTCATGAGTTTCAAAGAGGATTCTCTTTGCCTCCTTTGCATCTACACATCTCAATAATTCACCGTTGGATCTTCTTTTGTATAGTGTTTCTCCAGTGGGAAAGTACCCTAATGCGAACCTCAGAATCATCTTCTTTTCATTTTTGCTTGCCCCTGAAGGGAATTCTCGGTTCTCTGATGAGCCGGGATGTCATGATACCAAGGCTTTCCATCGAGCTCTTCTTCAATCATGAAGCAATAGGTGGCTCATCCCTTACTTTAATCTTCAACGTCAAACGTCGCCCTTCTTCGATTTGAGCCATATGGCTAGAGTAGCTAAGGCGTCGACAAATTGATTCTTGTCTCTACTCGGATGAGTGAAAGAGATTTCTTGAATTTCTTGATCATCTCCGATGAAGTATTTACGGTATGGGATTAGCTTGGGATCCTTGGTTTGCCATTCTCCCTTAACTTGATAAATTATCAGAGCCGAGTCTCCATACACCTCCAACTTTCTGATTTTCATCTCTATAGCAGCATGTAGACCCATTACACAAGCTTCATACTCTGCGACATTGTTGGTACAGTCAAACCCCAATTTAGCGGCTATTGGGAAATGTTTTCGTCAGGATACTAATGCGGCTCAATTCCATTCCGATAAATTGTTGCTCCATCAAAATACATTTCCCATACATCGGTTGGCTCCCCTTCTTTGCGATCTACTTCATTAATATGTTCATCGAGAACTCAAAATCTAGAGCTTCATAATCAGGGATAGGGTTTTTACGCTAGAAGTCGGCGATCACGCTACCTTTCACGCTTTTGGGTCATATAGACTATGTCATATTGGGAGAGTATAACTTGCCACTTGGCTATCCTTCCCGCACGAATGGGCTTTCAAATACATATCGATGGGATCCATCACGGAGATAAGCCATGTCTTGTGATTCAACATATAGTGCTTGAGGCGATTTCTTTGTCCATGCTAACAGCAGCAAGTCTTTTCTAAGAAAGAGTACCTTGACTCATAATCATTGAACTTCTTGCTCGGGTAATAAATGGCCCTCTCTTTTAGTAGGTATCATCATCTTGTCCCAAAACACATCCCATAGAATTCTGTTGGTGCCATGCAGGATTAAAGGCCTTCCCACAGTGGGACCAATCTTGGTGGATTTGACAAATCTTGTTTGATTGTCTCGAAAGCCTTTTGACAATCCGAATCCCATTAGGTAGGGTTGTTCTTAGAATGTCTGAAAATAGGCTCGGCTTTGGCGGTGAGATTAGAAATAAATCTCGAGATGTAGTTCAACTTTCCCTGACTGCGCACCTCCTTTTCTGTTTTTGGGATGGCATTTCTTGAATAGCTCGAACTTTATGCGGATCCACTTCTATCCCTTTCTACTATGAATCCCAACAATTTTCCCGATCTAGCTCAGAAGATGCACTTAGCGAGGTTCAACTTCAACTTGTATTTCTGAGCCTTTCAAACACCCTCCTCATCACTGAGCGTGGCTCTCTTCTCCCTGGATTTGATGATCATATCATCCACATATACCTCCACTTCTTTATGCATCATATCGTGGAATAATGTGACCATTGCGTTGGTAAGTAGCCGGCATTCTTCAACCGAATGGCATGACGATAGCGAATACTCCCCATTGGGTGATAAAGATTTTATCCTTGTCTTCCTCATCCATTGGGATCGATTGTACCACGATGCCCCATCAATACACGAACATCCGCCCAAACCCGCGGCATTGTCAACTAGCACATCAATGTGGGGAGAGGAAATCATCTTTCAAACTAGCTTTATTAAGATCCTGTAGTCAACGCACACCACGACTCTCCGTCTTTCTTCATTCTGGGACGACATTAGCCACCCATTGGGGATATTTGACCACTTCTAAGAACCTGGCATCATACTGTTTCTTGACTTCATCCCGAACCTTAAGCAGTGTGTCGGGATTCATTCTCCTTAACTTTTGTTTCAGGGATCGTCCCGGGATCAAGGAATTTTGTGCGTTACTATCTGAGGGTCCAAACCCACCATATCCTCATAGCTCCAGGAAAACACGTCGAGGAATTCTTTAAGCAGACCGATCATATCTCCCAATTCCTCACTCTCCACTACCTTAAGTTCCCTTTTTACTTCTTCCGTGCCTAAGTTTATTGTGCGCGTTTCATCTTCACAAGGCATGAGGGAGGGTTCATCTTTTTCATTGCTTTCCTCTGTAAGGTCTTCCTCAGAATCACTTGAAGTAATGGCGATTATGGGGATTTCAAAATTAACCAGAGGAATTTCTGAGTCTATTGGATTATTAGGTGTTAATTGATGAATGGTCCTGAATGAATAAAGAATAGAACATGTTATAAGGATGGAATTAAAAAGAGTATTGGATTAAAAATGCGCTATTAATTCATTAATATTAATGCCGTAAGAAAAGGTCCATTTACAGTATTACACTTGTCACCATGGACAAAGTGATCAAGTGTAGATAACCAGAGGTACTTTACTCGAGATTGAGTACAGGATATCCTCCGTTGTCGGTTGTCAAGCTCTGCTCTTCACCATTGGTGAAACTAGGGCCTCATACAAGGAATCGGTTGGATGACATCTATGGATGGATCATCAGTGATTCTTACGTACTTGCGGATGTTGAATGACCGGTTTGGTGAAGATTTCCGTGATTCTGGACTACTTTCACCTTTCCCATCTTGGTCAAATCTCGATCCGAAGCATTTTCTCATCGAGAATCGCCCATCCACGAGGGCATCCTCCTCATACCCCAAACCACAACGGCCTATCTTACGAATGGCGGTATAGGCTCGACAATCCCTTGTAATGTGGCGCCTAGGCCTTTACCCTCTTCATACCCGCTTCTTGACATTACTTTGGCCACCATAGCCATGGCCCCCTCCTTCCCGGTATCTTGCAATTCAAGGGCCTGGAAAGAACTTTCCAACAACTCCTCGGCCGCTTCCACATAAGGAAGTGATTGCGGCTTGGTGACCAGTATGGCCTCTTCGCCCCTCACCGTAATGATTTTGCCGTCCTTAATGTATTTGATCTTCTGGTGCAAAGTTGAAGGAACAGCATTCGCAGAATGGATCCGGCCTCCCCAACAACATAGTGTAAGCGGCTCAATGTTCATCACTTGAAACGTGATATTGAAAGTACATGCACCGACTGGATTGGCAAGTCAATGTCCCCAGACCTCTCTCCTTGTTCCGTCAAAGCTCTCACCACCATAGCACTTTGACGTATGTCCGATTGGTCAACGGCAATCTAGCCAAGGTAGCGCTAGGCAATACATTGAGGCGATCCGTTATCGATGAGGACCTTGGCCACTATACAGCCTTTACATTTCACCGCTACATGCGAGCTTTATTGTGCCCTAAGCTGCGGGATCTACCTCTTCTTGAGAAAAGGCTACAGTGGATGCCGGATTTGTCCTACTATTTTCTCAAAGCGCCCGGAGTAATGTCGGGGTTCACAAAGGCTTGATCCGAGATTCTTTGTAAGGCTTGTCGGTGGACTTAGAGCTCGGGATCAATGATATGATGATATTCGGGCGGGGTTTTCTCAATTGCTCCACTACGTCATACTCGCTCTGTTTCATTATTTGGAGCAGCAGCTCTTCATCTTCTCTATGCTCATAGGCTCGCTTCCCTGCTTTCTCAACCTCCTCTTCCGTGTTTTTGATGACTCTCCCATTTTTACTTTCCCTTTCCTCTTCTCTCTTTCTTCGTTCAGTAACACCTTCCACTTCGAGTTATAAACTCGACTTCTTGTTCAGTGGAGAGGATCTTGTTGCAATAACGGGCCGAATTGGTTTGGGGAGTGATGTTGCTGGTAGGTCCATCATAAGTCATCTGAAATGCTCGTGAGGAGCAAACATGGTTTTGGTGGTGCCGAGGTGAGGCAAGCTAGGAGCGGATGTCTTTGTAGCGCTCCTGAGTAAAAACTTGGAAATTATAATTCCAAGGGACAGCACGAGTGTTGGTGATGGGGAGCTGAGGTGGAGTTCGGATAACCGTTACCGGCGGTGAGGCTACCGGGGGTGAGAAGGTGATTCTGGGTTTGGAGGTAGAGGTATTCTGGCTGTATCTTGTGGTGTTCACTTCCCCTTCCGTCTTTGACCTCTTCTGACATCTCAAAACCTTAAAAGACAATAAGTTCCGGACCTCTTGCTCAACCCCTCACAATCTCGCTCATGGTGTCACCCCTCCGTGATAAGAACACCCCGTATCCTCCTCAGCTCCCGCTACCTGAGGGGAAAGATAACCTTCCCTCATTGCTATGGCAAAAATCTCCTCAAAGTAAGGAACCAGCTTATCCACTTCAGGTGTTGATCCCTCTCCCTTAGACTCAATCATATTTACACCACTACCCGCATTATGGTTGGGCAGTGGATTTGAGGTGACATTGAGGAGGGAACCATTCCTCAATCTTCAACCACCCGCTCCGGACAAAGCGCACTCTCCTCCGAGTGCCCCGCAGCTTGTCAGCTGAATGCCCTTGTGCTCCTCCATGATACTCACACCGGCAAGGCATCATACCACCCAGGATATGGCTACCGGATTGGGTCTAAAGGGACTGTACGATTTGGTGTATACCGTCAAGGTTTCGGTATATTTCCAGGAGAGGGAGGGGAAGGGGTGGATAAGGATTCCTTGGAGGTCTTGGGTTATTCTGTGGTGGCCTTGGTTGAGCTGGAGGAGGAGGTGGTCTTGGTTGGAAATTTGTGTGGGGCGACAGGGCGTGGTTGTGAATAATTAGGAAAGGGGGTGGGATGTTCAGATAGTTGGGCCATGAGAGGGAGGATATGGCTGTAGTTATTTTGGGGGAATTGGGGAAAATTATTCTGCCTAGTGATGGAATGCACATCACTCTCCTTTTTCTTGCCAAAATTGGCGGTCTTTTCACAGTGGTTCTCACCAACTCGTAGCCTTCCTATTCTCGATTAGCTTCAATTCTCTCACCGCTTGGATGATATCTAAGAAACCGTTGGAGGTATTTCCAATCATCAAAGTTGAAGTAGGAGCCTTCAATGTTTCAATGAATAGGAGCAGAGTTCATTGTCACCACCGGAGGATATACTTCGCAGCCTTTCTCCTCCATCGTTGGGCATACCGCTTAAAACCTTCCCGCCTTTCTGTACGTGCTCGAGGTCCCTCCGTGTGGGTGCAGTATCTCAATTGAATTTGTACTGTTTAAGAAAGGTTTCGGCTAAATCCTTCCAGGAGTGCAGCTTGCTCCTGTCCAATTGTATGCACCATCTCGTAGCCGCCCGAGAGGCTCTCGTGAAAGAAGTGAATGAGAAGTCTATCGCCTTCTCGTTAAGGCATATTTTGGCAATGTAGGTTGCCGTGTGGATGCGGGATCCGAGTTTCACTGTATTTGTCGAAATCAGAATCTTGAATTTGGGTGGTACCACCACATCCGCACCAATCTCGGATTTACACATCGATCGAGCCATACATGTTCAACCCTTCTATTGCTCTCAATCTTTCTTCTAGGCGATAGTTTCTCGCTTTCTCTCGCCCTATGTTCTCCTTCCACCGCATGATACACTCCTCCAACCGAGCCGAGGGGTGGAGTAAACCGGAGGGATCGGGATTGAATGGTGAGGCTCGCATTTGAGACGGCCGGTAATAGGAAAAAGGTGGGTCATTATTTATGGTCACCGGATTGACAAGTGATTGTCGTCCGAATGGGAGACCGAAAGGTAAAAGAGGTTGAAGCTTGTTGAGGATCATTTGTTGTAGGGGCGAGGAGGTAATGGTGGGCTAGGTTCTCAAGTAGGTTTGTTCGAGACATTTCCTTCATTAGTCTCATAATTTCGTAAAGTCGATCTTTCAACTCTGAGACCCGCCCTGTAGGTTCTCAGATTTGCTCCCGATTTTCCATTATCTTCCTCGCTCGAGATCTTGTTAAGTACACTCGCTGGGTTGGATCGTGCTTGGTCGACTTGCCTTGTTTGAATCAATATTGATTTCGTGAGGATAAAAAAATTTAAATGAATTTGAGTTTTGCAAAGAAACTAAAAGCCCTTGTCCGACGAAGGATACAAAGGGCATTTGAGAGCCAGTTGAGTCCGCAAAAGGATAATCGCCTCAACTTTATCATGGCATCGCTCGATAGTCCGACTGAATGACGGGATTGAATGCGCATTTATGATACCCGCCCATATAGCGCATTTCAATTTTTCACATAACCCTAGCGAGGAAGTTCCTACGGGAGTCATACTATTCATTCACAAATTTTGCTAAACAATGGTTCAAAAATCACTTCATTAACTGAGTAATTTGCACATCGTATTTTTTTTACATTGGCCTAGGCTCGAAGATTCTTTATAATAAGATGACATTTTCTCGAGATACTCATATAACCTTTCTTCTTGCTTGGCGGGTCGAACACTTTCAGAGCATACTCTGATCTGTAATAGTTCCTTTTTTCCCCTGGCTATCATCTTCTCCAACTGGTCCACATTTTCTTTCAAATCTTGATAGAGGGCAGCTTGTTTCTCTTTCTTTCCTTTCTTTAGCACACTCTTTCAAGATATCGTTGATGATGAGTGCCTGTTCTTTTAATTTAAGCTTCTTCTTCTTGTTTTCCTGTTTATACTCTTCAACGAGTACCTCTTGGTACTTCATCCTTTCCTGAAGCTTACTATTCTCGCCTCTTTCATTTCTTTGACCTCACTTGAGAGAGTTTCTTTCTTTTCCCATCAGACTTCTTGCTCTTCGAACCCTATCCTTTCGGCCCTTGCCTCTTCCTTGAGCTTTCTTACCCTTCTCTTAAGTTTCTCTGCTGGTCCTCCAATTGTTTCATCTGCTCTGCAAATGTGAGTTCTTGGTGTTTGCCTTTGTAGCGAGTCAACCAGCGATTATTACCGCCTCTAATAGGGCGTCTTGGCGAGGGTTGTCGCCCTGAATTCTATGGTAGAGCGCTCTTGGTCCCTATCGCCTCCATTTAAGGTAATCGCCGAGGCACTCGGCCTTTGGGTGATCTCTCCATTAGAGTGATGTTTTCCGTGACTTGCGAGCCATTTTCAACCCTTCTTCTTCCTTGAGCTCATGGTAGAAGTGACCTTGGTGGTATTCTTTAATGTTGATCATGGATCGTGTTGAGCCAAACCGCCTCATTACTGGCCGGAGTGTAACTTGTATACCCTGTTATTCCAATTAGGGACACCGATCGAATACCTCCCGTACTAATCAAGACGGGTTGGCTTGACGCCCACGCCTTCCTCCAACAAGAATCATGGCTATTGAAACTCGTAACTGCTCCCGCCATCGCTTTTCATTCTTCGAACCGATCACTAACCGGATCATCTTCTCAATGGGAGGCTGGTCAAGGTACCAAGTCAATCCTTTTGTCTCCACAGACACATGTGACCGATAGTCCAGAGGTATAATAACCGAGAGCAACACTTAATGGACCCTTTCCCCGTTGTCCGCAGCAGTAGTTAGGTTAACAAGGTTTCGCAAGGATTGCCAGACGGATTGATCCTCGCCTTTCTATCGCCCAAAATACCTCCACCGCATCGCTAGTGATGATCCCCAATGGCCCCGGAATGTGATCGCACCATAGATTCCTGGCGAAAAGTGCCATGGAAGCTTGATCCCACCGCTTTCTGGAGGTAATGATCTAACCGCTTCAAGGTACGCCCAATACCATCCATGCGTGTTCCTTTGATCGCTCGACTTCACTTCTTCTCGGGGAGAACCCAACATATGTGCCAACCGCTTCTGTGTCCGCCATGCTCGAGGTGTAAGTAGATCCGATTCTCGCAATGAGTATGGGATCCCCAAAGAATGCCCGATATTCCTCCATAGCGGGGACCGATCAATGTCATTGAAAGAGAACACTGCATTTAGGATTCCAAACACAACATGGCTTTTAATGCGGATTTGGACCTTGACTTGCATTAAGGTTGCAATCCTTCCGCATTTCTTCAAACCGCACTGACTGGCCTGAAGCAACCTCCATCTATTAGACATACCTCGAGGTTGTTCATTTTGACCTCTATTTTGTCCAGATCCAAAGGAAGGTAGCGAAGCAGTGCCTCTAAGCATCATTTTGCGAGGGTACCGGACTATGAACTGATTCGGACCAAAGTTTAGCATTCTGAGCCTTTTCTGCCGACTGACTCGAGGATGCCATGATAAAAATGATGCCTATCCTTCTACAAACTCTTGGTTTGGTAATGCCTGTGAGAAGATTCGTTAGTAAGACAAATTAGGTAATTTTGAATCATACTGCTGACAGTGACACGCACACATTTATCAAAGTAGGAAAATGTGTAGGTGTTTCAAGAGAATTCAAGATTACCCTCACAAAATGAACGAAAGGAAATCAAAAGAGAGCAAGGTAAGAGTAAACATGTCCCTTTGTCCTATAATAGGAGACTCCTAACACCTGTAAGCGCTACCTATTTGGATTAGTTCTATCTTATAAGGTAGTTTACTACGCTTTCAACTATCGTGACGGTTTAGCTCAGATCTAATTTTTCTAATAGCCACAGTGTTCCCAAATTGCCCTCATCAGAACAAGAGAGAGCCCCATTCTACCCCCATGATATTGTCTGAAAATTCCACTGTATCACGGTAAATAGAACGAGTTTCAATTTGAGCAGGCCTTCACTGATACTAACGGGTAAAACCCACTGCACCGCTACATGACCCCTCCTACTTTCCTAAAATGGTAAGAAAGTCTGTTAGGACCATAGTGGGTGAGGATATTGTGTAAGTGTTCAAAGGTGTGAAGGGACACTTTACCTCTTCCCAATTCAGGATTTTATTTTTCCATTTTTTCTTTTCCTTTTCTTTGAAATGAAGAGCAATCAGAGAGATAGAACAGCAAAACAAAATAGTTAGTAGCAATAATAATTAGCATATAAGACATCGCCAAGTGAGCCCTCTAAATATAATTTGATCTGACAAAAATTAAGCCTACTTTTGGACCTCTAGACTGGGTTGGGTCCCTAGTGTCCCCTGGAGTCGCTAAGTCGTCGCAATGGGATTTTATGGTCGCCCTGACGATCACTCACCAAGTGGGAAAGAGTGAGGAGTCGCCACCTTAGTTTTGAGGGAAACTAAAGAAAACCATTTGAGAAGTTAAATTAAAAATGAAACCACTTCAAAACAGAGATTCTAAGTTCGGTCCGTAAACGTGGGGAAGGTGTTAGGCACCCCACCTCGTCCCTTAATAAGGGTAAGTAGATTTAATTCTCGCCCTTTACAAATTAGTTAGAAGGGCTTAGGCGGCAATGTTAATCCTTTTGGTAGAAGGAATGTTTGATTTTTCACTAAATTTGGATCACCTGATACATAAGTAAATGAGACAACCTTAGTGAACGGTGTGAGAATCGATAAGAACTCTCCTCCGATCTTTTAAGTTGTTCATTAAAATTTTGAGGGGAGACCTGATAAGAACCCTCCTCCGGTCTCTTTTAAGTTATTTATTTGAAGTTTTGAGGATGAGACCTGATAAGAACTCTCCTCCGATCTCTTTCGCATGTTTATTAAAATTTGAGGTTGAGACCTGATAAGAACTCTCCTCCGATCCCTATTTAATGTTTATTAAAATTTTGAAGGAGACCTGATAAGAATCCTCCTCCGATCTCTTTTAAGTTATTTATTGTGTTTTGAGAGGAGACCTGATAAGAACCCTCCTCCGATCTCCTTTAGAGTTATTCGTTAATGTTTTGAGTTGAGACCTGATAAGAACTCTCTTCCGATCCCTACTTAATGTTTATCAAATTTTGAAGGAGACCTGATAAGAACCTCCTCCGATCTCCTTTAAGAGTTGACTTAAAACTTTTAGGCAAGGATAGGATAAGGACTCTTCCGACTTCTTCTATTTTGATGAGACTCTGACAAAGACTTTTCCGACCTTTAAAAATTTAACCAAAGCTACGGTCTTAAGAACCTAAAACTAAGAATTCGACCTTCAAAATGCCGGATAAGGTTTATGGATATCCCGTGGTCGAACGGGAACACTAGACTTGATTCATCGACCTTTCATGTAGTCATTTTACCAATATCTATTAATGACCGATCCACTGCTTGCTTACTTTGGTCTTATTCCATTTCATGACATCTTTGTCGAATTGTCGCTTACGCCGCCTAATAGTTCGCTTATCTTCCCGACGTGTTATTCGTGTCCTCTTTAAAGGAGACCTCTAAGTTGCAGATAGCTACTTTTACCAAACAATTTAAATACTACAAATAGTTATAAAAATGGTTTTCATAAATGACGGAGATCAATAAAATGAACTGATCACTATAAAAATGATTTGAGAGTGACTTTCTTTGGGATTGCTTGTTCATAAATGGTCTAGATGTAAGAAGAACAAGGAAAATGCGGGAACTAAACGTAGGCGCTTAATACAACAGTAACATGAACTCTTATAACAATATTTTCTCTGGGTTCTCTTGTACAAAATACCCTTGAAGAAAGTTGCATGTATGAAGAACAAAGGAAGTGCAGAAACAAACGTAAATGAGTGTGAACTCTACCGTGAGGAGCCAAATATATTGAAATAATCGTGAAGTGGTAAACAAGTGATGGCGGATTGATCACCGAGAGTTGATGTCTGTCGTGAAACCGAGAGATGCTTTAGCTAAAAGGTAACCTGTAAGAACCAGTGAAAGGAAGTTGAGCTTGAACAGAGGAAAGGAAAGCAGAGATGATGAGAGTATGACCAGATAATGAACAAACCGAAATGTAGAGTTCCAATATTCAAAATCTTTTCAAGAAAACACTCAAAACTAGTTTCAAAAGTATTTTTAATCACTACAAAACAAAGCAGAGTAACAAACCGAATGAAGTTTCGTAGTTCCTCCACGATAATAGCAAACTCTTGCCTATATTTTTTGTCCGCCTTTTCGCCCCCGAACGCTTTTTCATGCAGTATTTATAGGAATCGGGTGCTCCTATGAAGGGTCGATTCATTTTGAGGGAGATGGAGGGTCAAGATTTTGAAGTACATGATCGGATGTTTAGGAATTAAAGAGAATCAAAACGAATGGTGAGATCGCTTCAAAATATTTGTCCTTTTCCTCTTTAATCCGACGGTCTTGAATCCTCTTGTCCGAATGATCCGAGGGCCGAGAGTGAAAAACGCTGGTATTATCATCTTCTTTTGATCCAAGGGTTCCTGATTCATCCTTACAAGTGAGATCAACTGGAGATTGGGATGTACAGGATCACATGACATACCCCGCACTGCCAAGATTGCGGCGATTCTTAGGCGCATGTGGAGATCTCGCTCGCCACGCTTTAACTACCTCTACTCCGATTCGACGACGGTTATTGGAATTTGTCTTATTCTTTTGTCTTCCGATCCTCCCCTAGCTCCTATTCCGATCTCTCATGCCGATCTCCTATCTCCGATCTCTTTATCCCTCGATCACCGATTCGGTCCAAGCATTAATTACATCTCGATTTTCAAGCGCCCGCTTGCTTTTCCGCCAAAGATTAAATGCCCATTTTCCCCTATATATACCTCGTTGATAGTGGCATTTCCTTCATTCGATTTTTCTCTTTTTCTCCTTGTTTCTTGGTTCTAGCTGCTCGGGAAAGTTCCGCCAATCGTGGTTTTGATCCTCTTCCGATGGAATTCCCTATTCTCGATCAAAATTTACGATCCTTGATTGGATGGTCCTAATCGACGATGGTGAGAGAACCGATTTGACCGATCCAGATATGGGCTTCGCTGTACCGATCTCGAGTTGCTCAACTGAGTTCATTCGCTTCTCATCACATTGAGTGTTCCGACAATGATTCTGATCCACATTGGGTGTTCCGACAATGATTAAGCTTCCGGCCGCAATATCCTTGGGATCGCTTATAAACCGATCCTTAGATCACCCGGGAGTATCCTTGGGATTAGTTATAAACCGATCCATGGATCTCCCGGGAGTATCCTTGGGATCGCTTATAAACCGATCCTTAGATCACCTCTTCAGATAGGATTTTTCACCTGCCTCTAGAGATCGCCCAAATGATGTAATTTTTCAATGTAATCGATCTCTAGAGATCGCCACATGATGTAGCTAGACCTTTATTGTAATCCGATCCCTAGAGATCGCCCAAATGATGTAATCCGATCTTTGAGAATAAAGACTTTATTTTGCCTGCTATCATCTTATTTTTGCATTGATTATTTTCCGATCTCTACCGTGTTTATCCGATCTGGTTCTTTACCCGAATGACACTTAACCGATCCTTTATTCAAAATATTTAACTTATTATGCCGATCTCCAATTAACCGATCTCTCAACATTCTGATATTTGAGAGAAGTGTCGTAACACCGCCGAGTCTCACCAATCGATGCGCCGCTTAGAACCTCGCGAGCATTAAATGCTCTGACTAGTATAAATAGGGGAGGGTTAGCCGCTTGTTCTCTCATTCCATTTTCAATCCTCGCTCACAACTTCAAGTTCTCTCATTTTTTCCAGCCCGACCATCGACTCGTAAGGGCTTTAATCCTCTTTTAGTTTAAGTTCTTTGTTTTTTCCTTGAAAATGAGCGTGCCGAAGGTCGAGAGCGCGAGCCCTCCTTCCATTGAGTTCTCTTGGTCATCGTCGATGAAGAAGAGGCAAGCTGCGCAACCTCGACCCCTTAGGGTCCTCGCTTCCAGTCGTATGGTCGTACCATTAAGGCGCACGCGCTCTTCTTCAAGGAGAGACCTTCCCATAGACGAGCTTCCGCCGGTTCTTCGAGAATCCGCTCGCAAATGCTTGTTCAAGAATACAATATTTGTCCCGATTCGCTCGAGCTAATCAAGTGCCATGGCGACCTTCGTGGTCGATCACTTCTTTGAAGAGAACGACATGGTTATGGTGTATGAGGAATGCTTAAAGGCCGGCCCGAGGTTCCTCTAGACGATTTCTATAAGGAAGTCCTAAAACTTCACCGAGCATCCATTGTTCAAATTCACCCCAACTCGTGGCGGATCTTGGTAGCTTTCCGAGGTCTATGCCGAGCTAAGGGAATCGCACCTACGGCTAAAGTGTTCGCCAAGCCGCACCGCTAACTCACCGAAAGGACGATGACCATCGTTCTTTCAGCGGCTTCAATT
>NW_026615136.1:0-39238 GCF_030052815.1 Hevea brasiliensis
CCGCGTTGTACACCACGACAAAGCAATCACAACCCCACTAATCGAAATCAATGAGGAAGGGAGCTAGCTATATAATGAGTACTCATCCGATCACCTCAACTGGTAAACCAGAGAGGGAGAAAAATAAACGATCACGACTCCATAAATGGAGAAGGAAAATAAACGATCACAACCCCATAAATGGAGAAGGAATGATATGATACTGTCATGCTAAGTGTGAACACAAAATCGATTCCAAACATTTTATTCAAATGATTCGTGAGAATCCAATAAATTTCTAAAGTCATAAATTCATTCACAAAATGGCAACACAACACTAAATCAATTTTTCCACAGTTTCAAACCATTTACAATGCTTTTCATGCAATAAGTATCCATTCAAACACATTTCCATAATTGAAAACAATAATATACAAATAGTCATAATTTATTTCAATTGAAAATTTCAAAAGAAATAACTGTTGTGCACAAACCTCTGATAACTGTCTCCTGGTCTTGACTCAGTGTTTCCTTCCCTTTCCCTGAGTCTTTGCTAACTGAGAAATACAATTTGAAGTGTTTCAGTACTTAATTAAACTGTCTCTAATGATAATGCTTGATAATTAATTTACTGAATTCTATTATTTGCTTAGTCAACCTAATATGTCGACCCTCGATGCATTCTAGGTGAATTAGGTTTTAAGGTTATCAATATGTCACATTCGATAGTCTTTTAGGGTTGGTACATACTACCAAGTTCATTTCCATGTATCTTGCATTTTCTTGCAATTTGCTGGATTCCGGGATACTAGTTTGACCTAGCCGGACGACCTAGTTCCCTCGGTTTTCGATTTTCGGTCAAAACTACAAACTTGTAGATCTATGTCTTATGGAACGCGGGGAAAAATCTCAGGTCATTCTGAGTTATGTAGACCAAGTTATGGTCATTTTACTATTGCTGGTCAAATTGCATCAAAATTGGTCACTTTAGGTCACTTTAGGTCATTTTAGGTTCGGCCAGTTTTTGGACCCGAACTTGTACAAGCTGTTTGACTTGCTTATGGTCATTTCTGGGCTTTGGTGTCTTCATAAGACTTGTAGATATAGGTCTTAACTATTCATGGTCAAAATTTCAGATAAATTGGACCTGTTTTGAGTGAGTTATGGCCAAAACACTAACTACTGCTCAAATGGTCAGTTTTTAGGCCTTAATTGCACTAATCCGGATTTGGTCACTTTTTAAGTTACCTTACAAGCAGAATTTTGGCAAGCTTCTTTCATGAAAGTTGGCACATTTTGTGCCTAGTTTCACCTCCAATTGGTCTCATACCGATTGGAGCCACACACTTAAAGTTCTAGGCCAAAATGCATACTGCCCTATTGCACTTTCTTTATTACTCATAAAGCTCACTTTTAGCATTTACCAATTCACGCATTCTTACCCAATCTGGTTTGTACCATAACCTAAACATATTTTACCACATATTGTTGATCATTTTAGCAGCTTACAATCACATTCAACATACACCACAAATTGCAGAATTTGTCAAATTCAATTACAACAATTTAACTACCTATTCATGCTCATTTTCATGTCCAACTTCACACCATCATACATATACCCAAACTGCCATAACAACTAACACAATTCAACATTAATATTTCATAAACCAAACATGAAATAACATCCTTATGGTTCACCAAACCAGGCTGTCAATTCATGCATTACATTCCATTAATTTCCAAGCTTCAAATTTCAAGTACACTTTCACATATACTAAGTATACATCACCCAATTTATTCCTACACATATAATGTAACACCCCTGATTTTTTATATATTATTATTGGGCTTCGTGTAGGTATCCTCAATTCGCGGAAATTCGATGCTTGTCCTGGACTGTGAATTTCCGGCATGCACTACACCGGAAAAGTCTCCGAATTGGATCGAGGTTTTGGCTACCCCACCATTGTCGTGCATCCCGAGCGCTGCTCTCAAGTCGGAATCGCAAAGGTAAACCCGAACCTTGCTTTTTCGTAATTTTCTAGTGCTTAAATAGGATTAAAAATTCATAAAATATTCGTGGTAGCTTAGAAAATTACGATTCTTTTTGCAATAGCTTAGTAATATTGCTAAGGACCGTGGGGCAAAGTTTTATAATTTTTAGAGCTTGTTTGGGCAATTTTTGCAAAAATGATCAATTATAAGGACTAAATTGAAATTTTTCCATATTGTGATGAATGATTGATTTGATGGGCCCAGGATGGGCTGTGTGATGTGATTGAGTTGTGGATATATGGATTGTGGATATAGAAGTGTGTTTGAGCCCTTTTGCAGTTGGGTAGGTCCTAGGTATAGGGAGACTCACTGGATTTTCGGCATGACTTAGGACGATTTGGTCTTTTCTTTATTTGTATTGAGTCATTTGTGTTAAATAAATGTAATGTAATTGTCGTGAGCCGACAGCCTTTCTTCCTCCGCCCACCGCCACAAAGATTGTCGCCAAGTCCGTGAGTAAAATATTAATTTTAATTATAATTTCGATATTATTATATGTTCAAAGATGCCCATGCATCACTTATATGCATATATTTATGTAGTTAAACTCTAGGCACGATTTATGTTGCATTCATAATCATAATGTGCCATGAGTGTTGTTGTGGTAATTTGGAGCAGCAGCGTGCGTTGGCGCATGCGGTGATGTGGTGTGGACTATGGATAGGACGGTAGTCACGCTTGAGTTCTTCACGACCCGCTCTTCGAGGGGTAGTCACGGCTTGAGTTCTTCAGGGACCTCGATTTGGTTTATTAAGCGGAAGTCCGCTTGAGTTCTTCACGCACCAAAGTTGGATCTAAGAGAGTCAGATAGGGATCACCCCAATATATTATGATTGATGCTACAGGTGCGTGAGTGCTCCAAATTACCTTTTGATGCTATGATGTGAATATGATGTTGATGTTGCATTTCACGCTACAGGTGCATTAGTTACGAGATAGTTATAGAGATTATGGTTAAAATTGATATTTTACTCGAGTCGAACGCCACTCTGCTCAAAAATTTTACAGCCACAGGAGGATATTTTTTGAGGTTAACTCGCTTTCTCCTCGCAGTCGATTACATTACCGCTTGTATAAACTTGTTAAATCTTAGAATTTCCGCATGTGTTAGAAATGTTTATTTGATTTGGGTCTGTAAACTAAATTATTATTTTTGGACCAGAAACTTAAATGTGCTATGCATGTTTGATGGATTGGATGAGGAGCCGAGCTCCCATTTATTTTATGTTGATGAGTATGTGGAGGGTGAGCCGAGCTCCCAATTGACTATATATTGTGTTTACAGTCGGGTGAGTCGAAACTCCCGCTGGAAAGTCCATTTTATGGCCGACTGTCCGCTTGTTTTCTTGAATTTGGGCCCAATGGGCCTTAGAATTGGGTAAATGAACAGCTAAGGCTTACTACGGGCCTCGGGGCTTTAGGTCGCCTGTGTCCTAGTGCCGGTCCGGCCATAGGTTGGGTCGTGACAAATGTGGTATCAGAGCTTAGGCTCCAGATTCTTAGGGAATGTTTGTCTAAAATGTTGGAAAGAGTCTACTAGGACTCACATGCGAGTATAGGATTCTGCTGCCTTTTCCTGTAATTCTTTGTTTCTAGATTCTACGTTATACCTCTGAAATATAAGATTACCTCGCTTAGTGTCTTGATTTTCGTGGAGTACACGTAAATGTGAAATAGAGTTAGTAGACATGTGAGATCTATCATGAGGATACGTACTCCAAGAAATGTTATATTTTGTCAAGATGGGTTTAAATGGTGTGCCCATTTCATGTAAGACACGAGTACATAAAAGTGAGTCTTAAAAGTACAGCTGTTCTAGATAAGGATGAGGATACCACTATCGGCAACATCGTAGATGACCCAATGTAATAAGTTTGTGATAATAGAAGATTCAGAGAGATAAGAAATTAGAGACCTAGTCCGCAGACGTATCGTAGTAACTATACAATGTTCTCGATGTCCGCCTCCGTAAGTCGCAGACACAGCATCGACATGAGATTATTGTGTAGAGCCGCGTGCATCCCCGTGGTGCTCCATAATGAGGGTGTTTGAGATGGCTTCGCTTTGGTACAGCTTATGCCGTAACGTAGTTCTATATTTGCAGAGGAGTTGGGAACTCCTGCTAAGAGTCTAGAGTTAGAATATTGAAAGGTCACAGCTTGGGTGATAACTAGAGTCGTTGACTCAGCCACTCCCAAAGATGAGCTAGAGTTACATCAAGAGTTGCCATCGCACTGCAGGTTTCTGACTAGTTGCAAAGTAAAGGTGACACTTATAGAGTGAGAATAGTATATCTTGTGTGTATCAGTATGGAATAAAGTACAACTCTACTACCTAGAGAAGGTCGAAACTATGAATTGATGATTTATAGAGCTATGATATGATAAAAGAGTCATTAACTTGACATGGTTCGCAAGGTGGTAGATGTAGTACCTTTGTTGCAGCAAGTTAGGATATAGTCCTATCTTTCGTAATGGATCAAGGTTATTAATGATAATGATGACTTATGGAATAGTGTCCTGCATGGGACCGTAGAGTGTGGTAGAGAGTAGTTGGCTCTGTATCCCGGAGAGGATACAAGTTCCATTATAGGAATCATATATAATCGATCACGATGGATGTAAATCCTTTGAATTGATGACGGGTTTGGGTGCCCAAATCTTAAGTTTTGGAATTGAGTAAACATGGAAAATAATAATAATAATAATAGTGTTAAGAGTAATAAATTAGCGAAGATAAATCACGTAAGGCCAATGGATAAAGAAAGTGCAGAATGAAAGTTTGGGCAATTGATTGCAGATGCAATATAATCTAAATGCTAGTGGAAGTACTAGCTAGAGTGGTCAAAGGACCAAACTGAGTAGCACAGACATATGATAACGCGATAGAGACTCAAAGATATAGTTAGCAAGTACAAATATTATGTTAGGAAGAAGAATGGAACCAGGATAGAATAGTCAAGTTCTATTTTGGGTAAGACAAAGGAAATAAATGAAAGGACAACCTAAAGAGCGCATAATAAAAGGAACAAAGTTAAGATATAGGATATGCTAAGTGTTATTCTTGGCAAGGAGAATGACAAGGATGGAAAACCCAAAATGGGACCACATTAGTGAGAAAAGTGTTGGAGGTATGGAATTCAATAATTATGAGTAAATGTTAGAAGGTGTGCGATGGTATTGGACTACCTAAATAGGTAGAGAAAGAGAAGTTAGTAAGCAGAAGTTGAATAAAAGTCACTAAGGGATCAAATAGGTATGATGAGAGGAAAAGAATGATAGATAATGACACATAGGTTTTAGGTTAGACTTTTGAGATAGTGAGAAGGTAGTTAGAGGTTCAATATGAATGTCAGCAAACATTTTTAGTGTGATCAAGTAATCACTTTGTAGTGAAGCAATAACGACAGACAATAGTAGGGGTAGAACTAAAAGTGACAAGTCCGATGGTTATAAATCAAGAGAAAGTTCAAGGATCAAATTAATGACCCTAGATAAGGGTGGAATTAGTGTTGGAATAATTTATTAGTGAGAGAAATCTTTCAGAATCAACAAAAGTTAATGGCACAATAAAAACGATGATAGATATGAATCATAGGTCGAGTATAAGTAAAGTTAATAAATTATAAAATATTATGTCAAGAAGGAAAATGGTACAGAAAGGGTTCATGCAGATGATACCTTATAGGTAGAGCATAATTGTGCTAGGAGATGATGAAATTTGGAGAGATAGACCAAGAAACTTAGGTGAAACGTTATAATATGACAATCGGGTGTAGTTGAATATAAGAGGATATTTTCTTTCTTTTCAAGTTTAGCTTGTGCTTTTGGTTCTAGAAGGTTATATAAGGAATGTAAACCGAGTCAAGGAGACCTAGTTATTGAGAGTTTAGTAGGCACAAATTCATACATAATTTCGATATGAGAATGACAAGAAGTGCATACCTAGTATTAAGTATGAAAGGACTAACAGAGTAATGACAGAGTTAAATTGAGTTAGCTACTAAGGCTTGCAACTGCTTTAAACTATGAGTCGGAGGAAGTACTATTTATGGTTGAGATTCAATAGATGAAATTGTTGCGATGGGTAATTTGAGGTTGAAGTTTAGAAAGCTATGGGCAGATATATGATTATATTAAGGAGAATGAACACGTGAAGTATCTTGTTTGGAATTAAGGCATGACACATATTTCCTACAATGCAGTTAGTTCAGATGGAACTTATTGTTTATGGGGCTAATATTCATCCAGGATAAGCAATTTCCTACTAAGGCTGATAGGGAATGATAATGTTCTGATAGTTAAGTTGGAAAAAAAAAAAAAGGGGATACAAGAAAAAAAAAAAATTTCTATGGGTAATTATAAGTGTTACATAAGGTGAAGAATGTGTCAGTAGGAGTAAATCATAGGGTTAGAATTCTTGAAGTAATGAAACTAGTATTCAAGATAAGACTAAGAAATAAAAAGAAAGTTAAAGTTGATGATGGATAGACATCTTTGAAGGAAAAGGTGTAAGGATGAGATAGGACTAAAATTAAGGAATAAGTACAAAGAGTTGAAATGATACCAACAATACCAAAAATAGGAAAAGGGAAGTGGATAAGATGCAAAGGACAGAAGAGAGCTCGATAGAGTCGCTTATAATGATGAGGATAAGGAGTGTCTAACCATTGCCCCGTGTTAACACTACCTATGAGCGGTGAAGGATACACCGTGTAATCGTGACGCCCAGAGTTGGCCTAGGTGTGTTTTGATGCGAATGGAAAAGTAGTGGCTTATGCTTCAAGGCACCAAGAGGCATGAGCAGTAACTATCCCACCCATGATTTGGAAATGGCTGTATTCTTTGCACTAAAAACTGGAGACACTACCGTATGGTGAAGTGTGCGAGATATACACCGACCATAAGAGTTTGAAGTACATCTTCCAACAGAGGGATTTAAACTTGAGACAGAGGAGATGGATGAAGCTCGAAGACTATGATTGCCCCATCCAGCACCACCACCGGGAAGGCCAATGTAGTAGCAGATGCTTTAAGCGTAAAATCTTCCGCGCTTTGGCACATTTCAAAGCAGAGAAGAGACCGTTGATTCAGAGGTACATGAGTTGATGGATCAAGGTTTAATCCTAGATCTTTCAGATGATGGGGTATTGTTGGCTCACTTTTCGGAGGCCAGACTTGAGGGACAGAGTTAGAGTTTCCCAAAGACAGAGACCAACAATTGATGAAGATCATAGAAAGAGTACAAAGAAGGTGAAGGTGGTGAGTTTGGGTTTGCCAATGATGGCGCCCTAGTGCAAGGTTCTAGGATATGTGTGCCCGATGTGGACAACCTCAGAATGAAATCATGCGAGAGGCACACTATACACTCAGACAAGATTCACCTGTGTTCCACCAAGATGTACCATGATGTGACAGATAGCTATTGGTGGAATGGCATGAAGAGAGACATAGCCGACGTTGTGTCCAAGTGCGTGACTTGTCAGAAGGTGTAGTTTGAACACCAGAGACCGTCAAGGAAGCCGCAAGAGCTCCCTATCCCGCATGGAAGTGGGAAATGAGTACTATGGATTTTGTGGATCAAGTTGCCTCGCATCACGCGAGGATATGATTCGATATGGGTAATTGTAGACCGCTTGACCAAATCACCACTTCTTACTCAGAAGACTACATACTGCGGGCACAAGATGCCCGCTCTACATTCGAGAAATAGTCGATTGCATGGAGTTCCGCCCATAATATCCGACAGAGGGTCCCGCCACTTCTCGGTTTTGGAGAAAGTTGCAGGAGGCACTTGGCACACGCTGAACTTCAAGACGGCTTTCCACCCTCGCATGCATCTGACAAATTGAAGGACGATCCAAACACTGGAAGACATGCTTCGCATGAGTGTTTTGGATATTGGAGGTCAATGGGAAGAGCAACTATCTATAGTGGAGTTTTCCTACAAAAACAGTTATCACTCCAGCATCGGGTTGGCACCCTATGAGGCACTCTATGGAAGACCGTGGAGGTCTCCTCGGTGTTGGCCAGAAATGGGGGAAGCAAGGGTGCATGATGTAGACCTAGTGCAGGACACTTCAGAGGTAGTTCCTTTAATCGTGGAACGATCGAGGACAAATTTTCAAGAGACGTAAAAGTTATGCAGACCCTGCATCGAGGGATGTGGAGTTTGCAAAGGCGACTATGTATTCCTCAAGGTATCTCCAATGAAGGGAGTCATGAGATTCTGAAAGAAGGGCAAGTTGGCACCTCAGTATATCGGACATTTTGAGGTTACTGATAGAGTTGGAGCAGTTGCCTACCGTTGGGAGCTACCACCCAACCTCTCTCACGTTCATCCCGTGTTTCACATCTCATGCTCAGGAAATACATTCCCGATCCTTCTCATGTACTCGCAAATGATGTGATAGAGCTAAAAGAAAATTTGACATTTGAGGAGCAACAGAGCCATAGTGGACTACCAAGTGAGACAACCGAGATCAAAACAGATCCCTATGGTTAAGGTTTTGTGGAGGAGTCACGGTGGAAGAGTGCACTGAAGTCGAACGGACATGCGTAGCAAGTACCCTTATTTGTTCAATGTATAATCATGTGCTTTATTCGCTTTGTGTAAAATTCGAGGACGAATTTTCTGTAAGGGGGAAGAATGTAACACCCCGATTTTTATATATTATTATTGGGCTTCGTGTAGGTATCCTCAATTCGCGGAATTCGGCAGCTTGTCCTGGACTGTGAATTTCCGCATGCACTACCACGGAAAAGTCTCCGAATTGGATCGAGGTTTTGGCTACCCCACCATTGTCGTGCATCCCGAGCTGCCTCAAGTCGGAATCGCAAAGGTAAACCCAACCTTGCTTTTTCGTAATTTTCTAGTGCTTAAATAGGATTAAAAATTCATAAAATATTCGTGGTAGCTTAGAAAATTACGATTCTTTTGCAATAGCTTAGTAATATTGCTAAGGACCAAGGCAAAGTTTTATAATTTTTAGAGCTTGTTTGGGCAATTTTTGCAAAATGATCAATTATAAGGACTAAATTGAAATTTTTCCATATTGTGATGAATGATTGATTTGATGGGCCCAGATGGGCTGTGTGATGTGATTGAGTTGTGGATATATGGATTGTGGATATAGAAGTGTGTTTTGAGCCCTTTTGCAAAGTTGGGTAGGTCCTAGGTATAGGGAGACTCACGATTTTCTGCATGACTTAGGACGATTTGGTCTTTTCTTTATTTGTATTGAGTCATTTGTGTTAAATAAATGTAATGTAATTGTCAGTGAGCGATGCCTTTCTTCCTCCGCCCACCGCCACAAAGGATTGTCGCAAGTCCGTGAGTAAAATATTAATTTTAATTATAATTTCGATATTATTATATGTTCAAGATGCCCATGCATCACTTATATGCATATATTTATGTAGTTAAACTCTAGGCACGATTTATGTTGCATTCATAATCATAATGTGCCATGAGTGTTGTTGTGGTAATTTGGAGCAGCAGCGTGCGTGCGTTGGCGTGCGGTGATGTGGTGTGGACTATGGATAGGACGGGTAGTCACGCTTGAGTTCTTCACTGGACCCGCCTTCGAGGGGTAGTCACGGCTTGAGTTCTTCACCGACCCTCGATTTGGTTTATTAAGCGAAAGTCCGCTTGAGTTCTTCACGCACCAAAGTTGGATCTAAGAGAGTCAGATAGGGATCACTCCCAATATATTATGATTGATGCTACAGGTGCGTGAGTGCTCCAAATTACCTTTTGATGCTATGATGTGAATATGATGTTGATGTTGCATTTCACGCTACAGGTGCATTAGTTACGTATAGTTATAGAGATTATGGTTAAAATTGATATTTTACTCTCGAGTCGAACGCCACTCCTGCTCAAAAATTTTTACAGCCACAGGAGGATATTTTTTGAGGTTAACTCGCTTTCCTCGCAGTCGATTACTACCGCTTGTATAAACTTGTTAAATCTTAGAATTTCCGCATGTGTTAGAAATGTTTATTTGATTTGGGTCTCAGAACTAAATTATTATTTTTGGACCAGAAACTTAAATGTGCTATGCATGTTTGATGGATTGGATGAGGAGCCGAGCTCCCATTTATTTTATGTTGATGAGTATGTGGAGGGTGAGCCGAGCTCCCAATTGACTATATATTGTGTTTACAGTGTCGGGTGAGTCGAAAACTCCCGCTGGAAAGTCCATTTTATGGCCGGACTGGTCCGCTTGTTTTCTTGAATTTGGGCCCAATGGGCCTTAGAATTGGGTAAATGAACAGCTAAGGCTTACTACGGCCTCGGGGCTTTAGGTCGCCTGTGTCCTAGTGCCGGTCCGCCCATAGGTTGGGTCGTGACAAATGTGGTATCGAGCTTAGGCCAGATTCTTAGGGAATGTTTGTCTAAAATGTTGGGAAGAGTCTACTAGGAGTCACATGCGAGTATAGGATTCTGCTCTTTTCTGTAATTCTTTGTTTCTAGATTCTACGTTATACCTCTGAAATATAAGATTACCTCGCTTAGTGTCTTGATTTTCGTGGAGTACGTAAATGTGAAATAGAGTTAGTAGACATGTGAGATCTATCATGAGGATACGTACTCCAAGAAATGTTATATTTTGTCAAGATGGGTTTAAATGGTGTGCCCATTTCATGTAAGACACGAGTACATAAAAGTGAGTCTTAAAAGTACATTTGCCTAGATAAGGATGAGGATACCACTGATGACCCAATGTAATAAGTTTGTGATAATAGAAGATTCGGAGAGATAAGAAATTAGAGACCTAGTCCGTCAGACGTATCGTAGTAACTATACAATGTTCTCGATGTCCGCTCAGTAGTCGCATTTTGATCTGATGACATGAGATTATTGTGTAGAGTGCATCCCCGTGGTGCTCCATAATGAGGGTGTTTGAGATGGCTTCGCTTTGGTACAGTTATGCAGTTCTATATTTGCAGAGGAGTTGGGAACTCCGGCTAAGAGTCTAGAGTTAGAATATTGAAAGGTCACTGGGTGATAACTAGAGTCGGACTCCCAAAGATGAGCTAGAGTTACATCAAGAGTTGCCATCGCACTGCAGGTTTCGGACTAGTTGCAAAGTAAAGGTGACACTTATAGAGTGAGAATAGTATACCTTGTGTGTATCAAGATGGAATAAAGTACAACTCTACTACCTAGAGAAGGTCGAAACTATGAATTGATGATTTATAGAGCTATGATATGATAAAAGAGTCATTAACTTGACATGGTTCGCAAGGTGGTAGATGTAGTACCTTTGTTGCAAGTTAGGATATAGTCCTATCTTTTCGTAATGGATCAAGGTTATTAATGATAATGATGACTTATGGAATAGTGTCCCGGATGGGACCAGAGTGTGGTAGAGAGTAGTTGGCTCGTATCTGGAGAGGATACAAGTTCCATTATAGGAATCATATATAATCGATCACGATGGATGTAAATCCTTTGAATTGGATGACGGGTTTGGGTGCGAAATCTTAAGTTTTGGAATTGAGTAAACATGGAAAATAATAATAATAATAATAGTGTTAAGAGTAATAAATTAGCGAAGATAAATCACAGAAGGCCAATGGATAAAGAAAGTGCAGAATGAAAGTTTGGGCAATTAATTGCAGATGCAATATAATCTAAATGCTAGTGGAAGTACTAGCTAGAGTGGTCAAAGGACCAAATCTGAGTAGCAATATGATAACGCGATAGAGACTCAGATATAGTTAGCAAGTATTATGTTAGGAAGAAGAATGGAACCAGGATAGAATAGTCAAGTTCTATTTTGGGTAAGACAAAGGAAATAAATGAAAGGACAACCTAAAGAGCGCATAATAAAAGGAACAAAGTTAAGATATAGGATAGGCTAAGTGTTATTCTTGGCAAGGAGAATGACAAGGATGGAAAACCCAAAATGGGACCACATTAGTGAGAAAAGTGATGGAGGTATGGAATACAATAATAATGAGTAAATGTTAGAAGGTGTGCGATGGTATTGCGGACTACCTAAATAGGTAGAGAAAGAGAAGTTAGTAAGAGTTGAATAAAAGTCACTAAGGGATCAAATAGGTATGATGAGAGGAAAAGAATGATAGATAATGACACATAGGTTTTAGGTTAGACTTTTGAGATAGTGAGAAGGTAGTTAGAGGTTCATGAATGTTAGGCAAACATTTTTAGTGTGATCAACGTAATCACTTTGTAGTGAAGCAATAACGGACAATAGTAGGGTAGAACGAAAGTGACAAGTCCGGATGGTTATAAATCAAGAGAAAGTTCAAGGATCAAATTAATGACCCTAGATAAGGGTGGAATTAGTGTTGGAAGAATTTATTAGTGAGAGAAATCTTTCAGATATAAACAAAAGTTAATGGAATAATAAAAACGATGATATATATGAATAATATGTCGAGTATAAGTAAAGTTAATAAATTATAAAATATTATGTCAAGAAGGAAAATGGTACGGAAAGGGTTCATGCAGATGATACCTTATAGGTAGAGCATAATTGTGCTAGGAGATGATGAAATTTGGAGAGAAAGACCAAGAAACTTAGGTGAAACGTTATAATATGACCATCGGGTGTAGTTGAATATAAGAGGATATTTTCTTTCTTTTCCAGTTTAGCTTGTGCTTTTGGTTCGAGAAGGTTATATAAGGAGAACCGAGTCAAGGAGACCTAGTTATTGAGAGTTTAGTAGGCACAAATTCATACATAATTTCGATATGAGAATGACAGTAAGTGCATACCTAGTATTAAGTATGAAAGGACTAATGAGTAATGACAGGAGTTAAATTGAGTTAGCTACTAAGGCTTGCAAATCTTTAAACTATGAGTCGGAGGAAGTACTATTTATGGTTGAGATTCAATAGATGAAATTGTTCTGATGGGTAATTTGAGGTTGAAGTTTAGAAAGCTATGGGCGATATATGATTATATTAAGGAGAATGAACACGTGAAGTATCTTGTTTGGAATTAAGGCATGACACATATTTTCTACAAATGTTAGTTCGGATGGAACTTATAGTTTATGGGGCTCATATTCATCCAGATAAGCAATTTCCTACTAAGGTGATAGGGAATGATAATGTTCGATAGTTAAGTTGGAAAAAAAAAAGGGGATACAAGAAAAAAAAAAAATTTCTATGGGTAATTATAAGTGTTACATAAGGTGAAGAATGTGTAGGAGTAAATCATAGGGTTAGAATTCTTGAAGTAATGAAACTAGTATTCAAGATAAGACTAAGAAATAAAAAGAAAGTTAAAGTTGATGATGGGATAGACATCTTTGAAGGAAAAGGTGTAAGGATGAGATAGGACTAAAATTAAGGAATAAGTACGTTGAAATGATACCAACAATACCAAAAATAGGAAAAGGGAAGTGGATAAGATGCAAAGGACAGAAGAGAGCTCGATAGAGTCGCTTATAATGATGAGGATAAGGAGTGTCTAACCATTGCCCCCGTGTTAACACTACCTATGAGCGGTGAAGGATACACGACGCCCAGAGTTGGCCTAGGGTGTGTTTGATGCGGAATGGAAAAGTAGTGGCTTATGCTTCAAGGCACCGGTAAGAGGCATGAGCGTAACTATCCCACCCATGATTTGGAAATGGCTACCGTATTCTTTGCACTAAAAACTGGAGACACTACTGTATGGTGAAGTGTGCAGATATACACCGACCATAAGAGTTTGAAGTACATCTTCCAACAGAGGGATTTAAACTTGAGACAGAGGAGATGGATGAAGCTTCGAAGACTATGATTGCCCCATCCAGCACCACCGAAGGCCAATGTAGTAGCAGATGCTTTAAGCGTAAAATCTTCCGCGCTTGGCACATTTCAGCAGAGAAGAGACCGTTGATTCAGAGGTACATGAGTTGATGGATCAAGGTTTAATCCTAGATCTTTCAGATGATGGGGTATTGTTGGCTCACTTTTCGAGGCCGACTTGAGGGACAGAGTTAGAGTTTCAAAAAGCCAAAACAGAGACCAACAATTGATGAAGATCATAGAAAGAGTACAAAGAAGGTGAAGGTGGTGAGTTTGGGTTTGCCAATGATGGCGCCCTAGTGCAAGGTTCTAGGATATGTGTGCCCGATGTGGACAACCTCAGAATGAAATCATGCGAGAGGCACACTATACAAGATTCACCTGTGTTCCACCAAGATGTACCATGATGTGAAAGATAGCTATTGGTGGAATGGCATGAAGAGAGACATAGCCGACTTTGTGTCCAAGTGCTTGACTTGTCGAAGGTGAAGTTTGAACACAGAGACCGTCAAGGAAGGCAAGAGCTCCCTATCCCGTAATGGAAGTGGGAAATGAGTACTATGGATTTTGTGGTAGGTTGCCTACGCGAGGATATGATTCGATATGGGTAATTGTAGACCGCTTGACCAAATCACCACTTCTTACCAGAAGACTACATACTCGTGGCACAAGTATGCCCGCTCTACATTCGAGAAATAGTCGATTGCATGGAGTTCCCATAATATCTCGGAGAGGGTCCCGCCACTTCTGGTTTTGGAGAAAGTTGCAGGAGGCACTTGGCACACATTGAACTTCAAGACGGCTTTCCACCCTCGAAGGACGATCCAAACATCGAAGACATGCTTCGCATGAGTGTTTTGGATTTTGGAGGTCAATGGGATGAGCGGCTAGCTTTAGTGGAGTTTGCCTACAACAACGCTTATCACTCCAAAGATAGGGTTGGCACCCTATGAGGCACTATATGGAAGAAAGTGTAGGTCTCCTCCGTGTTGGACAGAAATGGGGAAGCAAGGGTGCATGATGTAGACCTAGTGCAAGACACTTGGTAGTTCCTTTAATCGTGAACGATCGAGGACAATTTCGAGAGAGAAAAGTTATGCACGAGGGATGTGGAGTTTGCGGTGGCGACTATGTATTCTCAAGGTATCTCCAATGAAGGGAGTCATGAGATTCTAAAGAAGGGCAAGTTGGCACCTCAAGATATCGGACATTTTGAGGTTACGGATAGAGTTGGAAGCAGCTGCCCTACGGTGAGCTACCACCCAACCTCTCTCACGCTCATCCCGTGTTTCACATCTCCATGCTCAGAAATACATTCCCGATCCTTCTCATGATGTGATAGAGCTAAAAGAAAATTTGACATTTGAGGAGCACAGAGCCATAGTGGACTACCAAGTGAGACAACCGAGATCAAAACAGATCCCTATGGTTAAGGTTTTGTGGAGGAGTCGGTGGAAGAGTGCACTGAAGTCGAACGGACATGCGTAGCAAGTACCCTTATTTGTTCAATGTATAATCATGTGCTTTATTCGCTTGTGTAAAATTCGAGGACGAATTTTCGGAAGAATGTAACACCCGATTTTTTATATATTATTATTGGGCTTCGTGTAGGTATCCTCAATTCGCGGAATTGAATTTCAAAGTCTCCGAATTGGATCGAGGTTTTGGCTACCCCACCATTGTCGGGCATCCCAGTCGGAATCGGCAAAGGTAAACCCAACCTTGCTTTTTCGTAATTTTCTAGTGCTTAAATAGGATTAAAAATTCATAAAATATTCGTGGTAGCTTAGAAAATTACGATTCTTTTGCAATAGCTTAGTAATATTGCTAAGGACCGCGGGCAAAGTTTTATAATTTTTAGAGCTTGTTTGGGCAATTTTTGCAAAAATGATCAATTATAAGGACTAAATTGAAATTTTTCCATATTGTGATGAATGATTGATTTGATGGGCCCGTGATGGGTCAGTGATGTGATTGAGTTGTGGATATATGGATTGTGGATATAGAAGTGTGTTTTGAGCCCTTTTGCAAAGTTGGGTAGGTCCTAGGTATAGGGAGACTCACGATTTTCTGCATGACTTAGGACGTATTTGGTCTTTTCTTTATTTGTATTGAGTCATTTGTGTTAAATAAATGTAATGTAATTGTCAGTGAGCGGCCTTCTTCCTCCGCGATTGTCGCCAAGTCCGTGAGTAAAATATTAATTTTAATTATAATTTCGATATTATTATATGTTCAAGATGCCCATGCATCACTTATATGCATATATTTATGTAGTTAAACTCTAGGCACGATTTATGTTGCATTCATAAGCGTTAATGTGCCATGAGTGTTGTTGTGGTAATTTGGAGCAGCAGCGTGCGTTGGCGTGCGTGTGATGTGGTGTGGACTATGGATAGGACGGGTAGTCACGGCTTGAGTTCTTCCTTCGAGGGGTAGTCACGCTTGAGTTCTTGTTTGACGGGACCTCGATTTGGTTTATTAAGTCCGCTTGAGTTCTTTTGGATCTAAGAGAGTCAGATAGGGATCGGCTCCCAATATATTATGATTGATGCTACAGTGCGTGAGTGCTCCAAATTACCTTTTGATGCTATGATGTGAATATGATGTTGATGTTGCATTTCACGCCACAGGTGCATTAGTTACAGATAGTTATAGAGATTATGGTTAAAATTGATATTTTACTCTGTCTCGTCTCAAAAATTTTTACAGCCACAGGAGGATATTTTTTGAGGTTAACTCGCTTTCTCCTCGCAGTCGATTACTCTTGTTGTATAAACTTGTTAAATCTTAGAATTTCCGCATGTGTTAGAAATGTTTATTTGATTTGGGTCTGTAAACTAAATTATTATTTTTGGACCTGTAAACTTAAATGTGCTATGCATGTTTGATGGATTGGATGAGGGAGCTGAGCTCCCATTTATTTTATGTTGATGAGTATGTGGAGGGTGAGCTGAGCTCCCCAATTGACTATATATTGTGTTTACAGTGGTGAGTCGAAAACTCCCGTTGGAAAGTCCATTTTATGGCCGGACTCGTCCGCTTGTTTTCTTGAATTTGGGCCCAATGGGCCTTAGAATTGGGTAAATGAAAAGGCTTACTACGGGCCTCGGGGCTTTAGTCCTAGTCCCATAGGTTGGGTCGTGACATATAAACACTTAATTAACCATTTAATCTACCATTTACAAGTAAGAATAAACTGCCTTTAAGGAGTTTCCATGGCTGCCGAAAATAAACATCTCCCTTAGAACATCAAACTCCAAAATTCTTTCCATAAGTCAAGTACCCATAACCTCCTCACAAACTTTAATGAAGCAATAACCAAAAATACAAACTTACCACTTTGGAAACTCTTCAAAACCTTGACTAAACTTGATCTTCTTGCTGCCTATCTACTGCCCAAGTGGTGTAGAACAGTTTTTGTGAAGGAAAAGGTAAGAAAATTGGCTTGGAGATGAAGGGATGAAGCTTGCATGAAGCTTGAAACAAATGGCCATGGAGGTTTTCTTCCTCCTTGTTCTCGGCTGGAATTTGAGAGGTAGAAGAAAGTGATTTTATGCTGTCCAAAAATCAGATTAATGGTCCACTTTAGGTGTTAGTGGATCACTAAGTGGAAGGATAATGTTAATTTAATCTTAAGGTTTCATTTTCCCACATTTAACTCCCAAATTTTGCTATTTAAACTATGTACCACCAATTTAATTTTTCATGACATTTTCCAAGTGTAATATTATTTATTTTTAATGGAAATTTAAGTCAAAAAATAATTCGGGGTGTCAAATGACCACAATACCCCTGTTCGGGTTGCATTCCCGATTTTTCGGTAACACCGGGTTTTGTCCGTTTTTCGATTTTTCACTTTTCTTTGTACTAATTATTTAATTTTTCTTTGATATTTCTAATGATATTTATACTTCAACAAATATTTATTTGAGTCATAAAAATATTTTCTAGGGTTTCCCGCAGTCCAGGGCTAGTCAACGTTCCACGCCGTGACTTTCCGGTGCGGTCACCCATCGCTAGGGTTCTTGGCTCGCTTAACTTGATTGCATTTCTTTACTATTATTTTTTCTTTGTTTTTCTTGTATTTCATTATTTTCTGTCTCCTCACTCATATTGAAGTGTAGTTCTAGGCATCCTAGCTATCCAGACAACACTGGTCACCGAAACAGTAGAACGCACTACCGAACTTAGGGGTGTTACAGCCATGAACCCTTATTGAGCTTGAGTTATTTTTACTTCTAATGAATGAAAATGAAGGTTGATTAATTCAAATGAAAGTTGTAGTAAGTTTGTGCATAAGTATGTGCATGTAGTGTTTAGATTAAAATTGTGAAATGGAACTTTGATGCCTTGAGCAAACTGCCATGTTTGGCAGCCCCTAATAGCATGAATTTGTGTGTGAACATGTGGTTATTAATGATATATGTTAATGTTAAATTGTGGGCAGCAAGTGTAAGTGATATTGAAGTATGAATATGTGAAGTATATGTGTAATATTAACATTGAAGTATGTTGAATTTTGGTGGAAGTGAATGTTGAACTTAATAATGAATTGTGTGCATTAAGCACTTGAACATTCTGCCCAGAATTGTTGCTGAAATTGTGTACAATATATGTATAGAAGTGTTGTTGATTGAATATTGTAGTAATGAGTAGGAGAAGGAACATTAAATTGGGAGTGTATGAGCTTTGTGCAGGTTGTGTGTTGAAGGCAGCACCTAAATTAGGCCATAAGTACCAAACTGTGAACCCAATTGGTATGAGGCCAATTGGGGGTGAAACTAGACACCAAATAGGCCAACTTTTATGTAGAAAGGTTGCCAAAATTCTGCCTAGAAACTGACCTTAAAAAGTGACCAAATCCAGATTAGTGCATTTAAGGCCTGAAAACTGACAATTTGGGCAGCAGTTAGTGTTTAGGCCATAACTCACTCAAAACAGGTCCAATTGACCTGAAATTTTGACCATGAATAGTTAAGACCTATATCTACAAGTCTTATGAAGACACCAAGCCCAGAAATGGCCAGAACTAAGTCAAATGGCTTGCACAAGTTCAGGTACAAAAACTGCCGAACCAAAAGTGACCTAAAAATTGACCAAATTTTGCACCAAATTGACCATATCTTGGTCTACACAACTCGGAATGACCTGAAATTTTTCCCGGCCGCAATAAGACATAGAGCTACAATTTTTCTTCTTTGACCAGAAGCTAAAAACCAAGGGAATAGAACTTTAAGCTAGACCAATCTAGCACACAAAATTTGAGAATTTGGCATTTTGCATACAGTGATGCTTGAAGCATTTTGGCAATGAATGCCAACTTGTAAAAATGGTAAATTGCACTATATTGGCAGCATATTGAGATATAAATTTTGACATATTGATGCTAGAAACAACTTATCCATATTACCTAAAAAGGTCAACATATGCATTGACTTGTGAATTATATAATAGTTAGTAAACTCCAAAGATTGAAGAATTAAACAATTAATTAATAATGTGCCCTAGTTTGCCTAGTTGACTAGTATGGATATGTTGGCATGCCAATAGGATTCTGACAGCTGTTTTGTAAATGGCTTCATGCCATACTGTGTTTTTACGGCTTATTATGCCGCACTGTGACTTTAATAGCCTACGGCTATACATATTGTGTATTTATTTTTGGCTTATCGCCAGATTGACTATATGGCTTTTTAGCCACGCTATTTGCACACCAGGAGACATTTTGTGACCGATGGTGTGACGGCCTAAGGTACTAGGTACCCAGTACCAGTATATCCGTTTATCCAGTCTGGTCAGTATATAGGCTACACGGGCAATAATTCAAGTACTATTAAATTCAAATACCTAAATCCAGTCTACTGACATACAGCACCACCAAAAATTTGTAAACACTTTATTTACTTTATTTTAGTGTATATTTCTTTATATTTGGCACCACTAAGCAAAATTACTTAGCGCGTTGCTTTTGTAATGCGTAGGTATTGGAGATACAGCTGGGGAGCCCAGTAGACCTACGAACGGGTGAGACATCAGATCTGCACAGGAGTCTAGAGTCATCTACACTGCATTGCATACATGGTAGGACTTAGGATATCTTGTATTTTGTACTTTTGTTGTATATTTGAAATTCGGCCCTGTATTTAGTAATGTTATGAAAGCTCTAAAGTTGTAATATTTTATATATATTAAATAACATGGAGATTTTCTATATATATTTAAATTATTATGGACTGTATTATGGAACTATTTAATGACTATAAAAGTTTATTGACTTTACTGAGAAATAGAGACTGTGAAATATTTGAGATTTTGATATTATCATATCGAACTGTTTCAACAGGTTTGGAAGGACGGCTTGTCCAAAATACAGACGGCACCTTGCCAAATTTTTATTACTATTTTAAAATACTGACTTTATTAAAGTGTGAAAATAGAAACAGTATGCTATAAATAGCACATAAACACTTCTTAAAATCAAATTGAGTTTAGAAAATGTGATATTCACAGACTAGGTGCTCCGGCACGCCGTGTAGCACGCCTTGCTCGGCTATTCTGTAGACGGATAAGGGGTGTTACATTTAGTGGTATCAGAGCACGGTTTAGGCGTTTCTGGACCTAGATAGATTGCACATCATGCATTGCATTGTAAGTGTTAAGATGACTTTAATGCAGATCTTTTGATTTGTTTTGTTATTTTGATCAGAATATGGACTCCACATCGCAGAGAGCGGTCGATGAGGAAATGGAAAGTCATGCTCCATCTATGACTGAACTAGGAGACAGGAGGGAACCTACAGTACCAAATGCATCAGCCATATTTCAGCAAATGGCTGAGTTCTTTAGACAGATGGCAGGAGTTATGCCACCACCACTACCTCCACATCAAAAATATCATATGGAGAGACTCAGGAAGTTTGGAGCAGTGGACTTTCTGGGCAAAAGGGAAGATGATTCTGTCACAGCTGAAAACTGGTTGGACAGAACTGGAAGAGTCTTGAAACAACTTCATTGTATTCTAGAGTAGAATTTGAAAGCTGCTGTATCACTACTGCAAGATGATGCATACCAGTGGTGGGATATAGTAATTAGTGAGGTGCCACCAGAACAGATAACTTGGGATTTCTTTCTCACTGAGTTCAGAAAGAAGTATGTGGGCAGTGTATACTTGGAAGAGAAGAGAAGGGAGTTTATTACCCTACGCAGAGACAAATGATGGCTGAATATGAAAGAGAATTTGTCGATCGAGCCGCTATGGGCGGAAATAGTCCCTAATGAGGCGAGAGATGCAAGAGATTTGAGGAAGGACTCAATGATAACATTAAAGTAATGATTACAGCCTTGGGGATTACAGAGTTTGCCAAGTTAGTGGAAGTCTGCATCAAGGTTGAAAAAGTTAGAATGAATGAGCGAATGTATGGGACAGACAGAGAAAAGAGGTCGTGGTCGACAGACATCTTCTCGCCCTAGTAAGAAATTCAGAGGTTCGCCTACTCGAGTTTCAAGAGAGCACCAAGTCGTGGTCACCACAGAGGCCCAAATCTCGCTTGCACCAAGGAGAGGCCACCCACCCCTTCAATGGCTAGCTCTCTAGGGACAGGATACAGGGACCAGCCAACAAAGATTCATTGCTTGCCCACATTGCCAAAAATGGCATAAGGGTGAATGTTGGAGGATGATAGGTGCTTGTTTACGGTGTGGATCTACAGACCACCTAGTCCGAGATTGTCCACGCAGAACTACTACATCCACTCCGGTATCAACTGATAGGCCTGCCCCTCCAGCTCCAAGGGGTAGAAGGCCGGGTAAGGCTGAGGCAGCCGGTACTTCACAAAAACCTGTGTCAGAATCTGTGGAGAGAGCAGAAGGTAGAAAACCAGCCAAAGCCTATGCTATAAGGGCACAGGAGGAACAGGATGCTCCAGATGTTATCAAGGGTACGTTCCTCCTTTATAATACTTCTGTGCATGTATTAGTGGATCCTGGATCTACTCATTCATATATTTGTATCAAGCTGCCCGTAGAAAAGGGAATACCAGTGGAGGAAAGTGACCAAGACATCCTGGTCACAAATCCGCTAGGCCACAGTGTGGTAGTAAACAAGGTGTATAAGGGCTGTCCATTGAAGATTCAAGGGAAAGAGTTCTTAGCAAACTTAATCGAACTGCCTTTCCATGAGTTTGATGTGATTTTGGGAATGGACTGGTTATCCCATCATCAGGCAATAGTAGATTGTAAATTGAAGAGAATCTCTTTGAAAACTGCTGAGAACGAAGAAATAATAGTTGTGGGTGAAAGGACAGATTTCTTGTCCAATGTCATCTCAGCTACAGTTGCAAGGAGATGGCTGAGAAAAGGGTGTGAAGCCTATCTGGCACACGTGGTTGAGACTAGGCAGGGTAAACTTGACTTGTCTGACATACCCACAGTAAGGGATTTCTCTGAGGTATTTCCCGAGGAATTGCCTAGTTTACCACCAGAAAGGGAAGTTGAATTTGCTATTGAGATTATACCGGGTACAGCTCCAATTTCAATTGCTCCGTATAGGATGGCACCTGCTGAATTGAAAGAGTTAAAAATCCAGCTGCAAGAATTACTAGACAAGGGGTTCATGCGCCCCAGTGTGTCACCTTAGGGAGCTCCGGTACTATTTGTAAAGAAGAAAGATGGGACACTGAGGTTATGTGTTGACTACCGGCAGTTAAACAGAGTAACAGTGAAGAACAAGTATCCGTTGCCTAGAATTGATGATCTGTTTGATCAGTTGAAGGGAGCCGGTGTGTTTTCTAAGATTGATATTAGATCAGGGTATCATCAGCTAAGGGTTAAGGATGCAGATGTGCCTAAGACTGCATTTAGAACCCGGTATGGGCATTATGAATTCCTGGTGATGCCATTTGGGTTAACATATGCTCCAGCAGCATTCATGGATCTTATGAACTGTATCTTCCATCCATACTTAGATCGGTTCATAGTGGTCTTCATTGATGACATCCTGGTGTATTCCAAGGATAAAGCAGAACATGAGCATTTGAGAATTGTTCTGCAGACTCTAAAAGAGAAGAAACTGTATGCTAAATTGTCCAAGTGTGAGTTCTGGTTGAAAGAGATTGCATTCCTTGGACATGTAGTATCAGCTGAAGGGATTAGAGTGGATCCCAAGAAAATTGAAGCAGTGATGGAATGGAAGCCTCCCAGAAATACAACTGAGATCAGAAGTTTCTTGGGGTTAGCTGGATATTATAGAAGATTTGTAAAGGGATTTTCGCTGATAGCTGCTCCAATGACCAAATTACTACACAAGAATATGAAATTTGACTGGAATGACAAGTGTCAAGCTAATTTTGAGAGGCTGAAGGCTATGTTGACCGAGGCACCAGTGTTAACACAGCCAATGTCTGGAAAAGACTTTGTAGTCTACAGTGATGCCTCACACAATGGGTTAGGGTGTGTACTCATGTAAGAAGGGAAAGTGGTCGCATATGCTTCAAGGTAGTTAAGGCCACATGAAAAGAATTACCGACTCATGATTTAGAATTAGCAGCAATTATCTTCGCATTGAAGATATGGAGCCATTACTTGTATGGAGAAAAATGCTACATATACACAGACCATAAGAGTCTGAAGTATCTGCCAACCCAGAAGGAACTTAATTTGAGACAGAGGTGATGGATTGAATTCCTGAAAGATTATGATTGTGTGATTGACTACCACCCTGGGAAGGCAAATGTAGTCGCTGATGCTTTAAGCAGAAAATCTATTATAGCATTAAGATCTCTAAATGCCCAACTATCCTTAACTCATGATGGAGTTATTTTGGCTGAGTTGCAAGTGAAGCCGAATCTGTTACAACAGATACAGGATGGGCAGAAGACAGATGAGAAATTAATGGTTGTTATGGGCAAAATCACTGAGGGGAAGGAAACTGAATATGAAGTGAAAGAAAATGGGCGCCTGTACTATAAAGAAAGAGTGTGTGTTCCAGATGATAAAGAATTGAAAACCAGTATTCTGAAAGAAGCACATAACAGTGTGTATGCTATGCACCCAGGAAGCACAAAAATGTACCATGACCTGAAACTCCAATACTGGTGGCCAGGTATGAAGAAGGACATAGTTGACCATGTAACTAGATGCTTGACCTGTCAGCAAGTCAAAGCAGAACATCAAGTTCCATCAGGTTTGTTGCAGCCCATAAATATACCTGAATGGAAATGGGACCGAGTCACTATGGACTTTGTCAGTGGTCTACCTCTCACTCAGAAGAAGCATGATGCAGTATGGGTGATTGTGGATAGGTTAACCAAATCAGCACATTTTCTGCCAGTTAGAACTGACTACTCACTAGAAAAGCTAGTAGAATTGTACATCAGTGAGATAGTTAGACTACATGGAATTCCACTTTCCATTATATCTGATAGAGACCCGAGGTTTACATCTAGATTTTGGAAGAAATTACAAGAATCCTTGGGCACACAACTCCATTTTAGTAGGGCTTTTCATCCTCAGACGGATGGACAGTCGGAAAGAATAATCCAGGTAAATTTTGAAACTCATTGAGTTATTGTAAACAATAATTGAACTGATAATGATAATAATAACCGAATATATGTGATATGTCCTTGAGGATATGCTGAGAAGTTGTGTTATTGAGTTTGAAGGAAGTTGGGACAGATACCTTCCACTGGCAGAATTTGCATATAATAATAGCTATCAAGCTAGCGTACAAATGGCACCCTATGAAGCACTGTATGGGAGAAAATGCAGAACACCTGTATGTTGGACTGAATTGGGTGAAGATAAGCTAGTGGGGCTAGACTTGATAAAACAGACAGAGGAAAAGGTGAAACTGATAAAGGCCAATTTGAAAATTGCCTCAGACCGACAGAAATCTTATGCTGACTTGAAAAGAAAGGACATTGAATATGAAGTTGGCAAGAAAGTATTTCTCAAAGTATCACCGTGGAAGAAAGTGTTGAGATTCGGGAAAAAGGGAAAATTAAGCCCTAGGTTCATTGGCCCATATGAAGTGATAGAACGTGTGGGACCAGTAGCCTACTGATTAGCCTTACCACCTGAGCTGGACAAGATACATAATGTGTTCCATGTCTCGATGCTCAGAAGATACAGATCAGATCCTTCACTTGTCATCTTAGCAGAAGAAATTGTGGTACAACCTGACCTGACATATGAAGAAGGACCAATTAAAATCTTGGCACGAGAGGTAAAAGAGCTCAGAAACAAGACAATTCCACTAGTGAAAATCCTATGGAGACACTACAACACGGAGGAGGCAACCTGGGAGAGCAAGGAGACAATAAGGCAACAGTTCCCTCAGCTCTTCACATCAGGTAAATTTCGAGGACAAAATTTTTATTTAGAGGGGAAGAGTTGTAACATCCCCACTATACATATTTTGTACGTTCTATTGCTCCAGTAGTCAAATAAGAGTCCAGGCAAGTCAGTATGTATGGAACTACACTTCGGTGATAGTGAACAAACATATAATGATGAAATAAATAAAAAGAAAATACAAGAAAAATCAAAGAAAAATGAAAGAGAGAAAATGATGCTAAGTTAAACGAGCCGGCACCGCAGCGATGGGTAACCGCACCGGGAAGGCCATTGCCAACCCCAAGACCGTGGGGAACCCTCTGAATCTAATTTTGAGACATAAATAAAGGTTTATTGAAATATAATTGACACTAGAATTATTAAAGAAAAATTAATAAATTAGTACAAAGAAAAACGAAAAATCGAGAAACAGACAAAAATCGGTGTTATCGAAAAATCAGGAATATAACCCGAAGTGGGGTATTTTGGTCATTTGACACCTAGTATTGCCTTTTGACCTCAATGTCCATTAAAAATAAATGATATTACACTTTAGAAATGACATGAAAAATTAAATTATGATACATTATGTAAATTGTGAAAGAAAGGAGGTAAATGTGTAAATAAGGGAAACTTAATATAATTAAACATTAAACAAATCATTAGTGCTCCATTAACTATATTATAAACTACATAAAATAAACCTTAGTGGACAGAATTGGGTCATCTTCACCCTTGAGAGAAGCTTGCTGAATTGATCCTCTCAAAGTCCTCCATGGCCGCCATGCATGAAGCTTTCTCTCTCCATCATCAAGCCCTCATTTTCACTTGCTTCCTTCATTAAAGCTTGCCTATTCACCTTGGAGAAGATATTGGCAACAAGAAAAACCAGATTTAGTGAAGTTTTGAAAAGCATCAAAAGTTGTAAGTGTCCAAAACCTCTCCCTCGCTTTAGTAAAGCTTGTGTTTAGGTTGAGGTGAGTGTTTTAGTGAAGAGAAATGAAAGAAATAGTGAGAAATGGACTTGTCCATTTTTGGCAGCCATGAACCCTTGTTGAGCTTGAGTTATTTTTACTTCTAATGAATGAAAATGAAGGTTGATTAATTCAAATGAATGTTGTAGTAAGTTTGTACATAAGTATGTGCATGTAGTGTTTAGATTAAAGGTGTGAAATGGAACCTTGATGCCTTGAGCAAACTGCCATGTTTGGCAGCCCCTAATAGCATGAATTTGTGTGTGAACATGTGGTTATTAATGATATATGTTAATGTTAAATTGTGGGCAGCAAGTGTAAGTGATATTGAAGTATGAATATGTGAAGTATATGTGTAATATTAACATTGAAGTATGCTGAATTTTAGTGGAAGTGAATGTTGAACTTAATGATGAATTGTGTGCATTGAGCACTTGAACATTCTGCCTAGAATTGTTGCTGAAATTGTGTACAATATATGTATAGAAGTGTTGTTGATTGAATATTGTAGTAATGAGGAGGAGAAGGAACATTAAATTGGGAGTGTATGAGCTTTGTGCAGGTTGTGTATTGAAGGCAGCACATAAATTAGGCCATAAGTACCAAACTGTGAACCCAATTGGTATGAGGCCAATTGGGGGTGAAACTAGATACTAAATAGGCCAACTTTCATGTAGAAAGGTTGCCAAAATTCTGCCTAGAAACTGACCTTAAAAAGTGACCAAATCCGGATTAGTGCATTTAAGGCCTAAAAACTAACCATTTGGGCAGCAGTTAGTGTTTAGGCCATAACTCACTCAAAACAGGTCCAATTGACCTGAAATTTTGACCATGAATATTAAGACCATATCTTGGTCTACACAACTCGGAAAGACCTGAAATTTTGCCCCGCGCGCAATAAGACATGGAGCTACAATTTTGCTTCTTTGACCAGAAGCTAAAAACTAAGGGAATAGGACTTTAAGCTAGACCAATCTAGCACACAAAAATTGAGAATTTGGCATTTTGCATACAGTGATGCTTGAAGCATTTTGGCAATGAATGCCAACTTGTAAAAATGGTAAATTGCACTATATTGGCAGCATATTGAGATATAAATTTTGACATATTGATGCTTGAAACAACTTATCCATATTACCTAAAAAGGTCAACATATGCATTGACTTGTGAATTATATAATAGTTAGTAAACTCCAAAGATTGAAGAATTAAACAATTAATTAATAATGTGCCCTAGTTTGCTAGTTGACTAGTATGGATATGTTGGCATGCCAATAGGATTCTGACAGCTGTTCTCTAAATGGCTTCATGCCATACTGTATTTTTACGGCTTATTATGCCACATTGTGACTTTAATAGCCTACGGCTATACATATTGTGTATTTATTTTTGGCTTATCGCCAGATTGACTATATGGCTTTTTAGCCACGCTATTTGCACTTTGTGATCGATGGTGTGACGGCTCGAGGTATTAGGTACCCAGTGCCAGTATATCCGTTTATCTAGTCTGGTCAGTATATAGGCTACACGGGCAGTAATTCAAGTACTATTAAATTCAAATACCTAAATCCAAATCATCGACATACAAAGACCACCAAAAATTTTTAAACACTTTATTTACTTTATTTTAGTAAATATTTCTTTATATTTGGCACCACTAAGTAAAATTGCTTAGCGCGTTGCTTTTGTAATGCGTAGGTATTGGAGATACAGCTGGGGAGCCCAGCAGACTACGACCGAGTGAGACATCAGATCTGCACAGGAGTCCAGAGTCATCTGCACTGCATTGCATACATGGTAGGACTTAGGATATCTTGTATTTTGTACTTTTGTTGTATATTTGAAATTCGGCCCTGTATTTATTAATGTTATGAAAGCTCTAAAGTTGTAATATTTTGTACATATTAAATAACATGGAGATTTTCTATATATATTTAAATTATTATGGACTGTATTATGGAACTGTTTAATGACTATAAAAGTCTATTGACTTTACTGAGAAATAGAGACTATGAAATATTTGAGATTTTGATATTATCATATCGAACTGTTTTCAATAGGTTTGGAAAGACAGTTTGTCCAAAATACAGACGGCACCTTGCCAAATTTTTATTACTATTTTAAAACACTGACTTTATTAAAGTGTGAAAATAGAACCAGTATGCTATAAATAGCACATAAACACTTCTTAAAATCAAATTGAGTTTAGAAAATGTGATATTCACAGACTAGGTGCTCCGGCACACCGTGTAGCACGCCTTGCTCGGCTATTTTGTAGACGGGTAAGGGGTGTTACAGTCTTTTCTTTGGAAGAAATAAAATGCTCATAGTACCCATTCATAGCATGGAGAATTTCCTTTGGTGATTTGTGTTGACTCTTAAAAGTTAAGGCACACCTACTCTTTCAAAGTTGTCACAATATGAAAATCGATAATTGAGTAAGACTCTTTCCTTCATTATGATGTGCAAAGGACAAGAGAAGAAGATGGTTTTAGCATTTCAATCTCCCCACAATAATAACCAAGGGAACTAAAATTGGGAGCTAACTATTTAGCATTTTGTTGGAAGGAAGTTTGCTCTTTATCATGCATCGTAAGAAACATTTCTAATTTCTTAGGAACATTAATTCCCCATAGTTGTTTCCACAAAGTAGCATTATTAATTAAGCATTGAAGTAGGACTCGAACTCGCATTCAAAATTTGGAAGGCAATATTGTAACACCCTTATGTTCGGTAGTGCGTTCTACTGTTCTGGTGACTAGTGTTGTCCGGACAGCTAGGATGCCTAGAACTACACTTTGATATGAGTGAGGAGACATAAAATAATGAAATACAAGAAAAGAAAATACAAGAAAAACAAAGGAAAAATAATAGCAAAGAAATGTAACCAAGTTAAGCGAGCCGAGAACCCTAGTGATGGGTGATCGCACCGGGAAGTCACGGCGTGGACCGTTGACTAGCCCTGGACCGCGGGGAACCCTGAAAAATATTTTTAGGACTTAAATAGACCCCTATTAAAGTATAAATGCCATTAGAAATATCAAATAAAAATTAAATAATTAGTACAAAGAAAAGTGAGAAATCGAAAAAGGACAAAACCCGGTGTTACCGAAAAATTGGGAATGCAACTCGAACAGGGGCATTGTGGTCATTTGACACCCCGAGTTGTCTTTTGACCTAAATGTCCATTAAAAATACATGATATTACAATTGGAAAATGTCATGAAAAATTAAATTAGTGTTACCTAATGTAAATAACAAAAATGAGAAGCTTAATGTGGGAAAATGAAAACTTGATTATTTAATTAATTAACTTATGGTGAGTGGAGCACTATGGGGTTAAATGTCACACCTTACCCCTCTGTAAGGTATAACATGATCCTGTAGAATACTTAATGAACTACCGAACTTCACCTATCGATAACTCATTAAGTACCCTACAAGGGATTTTAAAACAATTTTCTTACATTTTGGAAGTGGTGAGCATTTTGGTAGGAATTAAAAACTATTTATTCAAAGTTAAAATACTAGTAAAAATTTTTGCCCATTTTAATTTTGCCGCAAATTTTATAAAAATTTTGACAGAGTTCCGTTTGTATTTGGAGAAAACAGTTCTTCAAATACCTGAAAAAAAAAACACTTCCAATAATTTTCTCAACTCCCAACCTCCAATAAATCTCAAATCAACTCAATTCAACTCACTTCAAAATAATTCCACAATCCAATCAAAATTTATCATCTCAAAATTTTTAATAACTTCATTCACAAGGCATAAAGTATGAAATTCACAAGTACAAATATTAATTTACAGAAGAAAATCTAAAAATAATATTATTACAGTTTATTTTACAACTGCTCAACTTTATATTGATACATAAAACTTTATAACATTTACATCAAAATTAACTACAAGGGTATAAAATTATACCCGTACAAAATGATCAGTGAGGTCCTCAATTCAATAGCAGCTCACTCTGCTGCTTTCTCCTTGCTCTTATCTGCGACAGCAAAATAAGCTATCGCTGAGTATAAAAATACTCAGTGGTGCACAATAAAAATTTAAAATACAATACATAAATCATTCATTGGTGAAACACAATTTAAATATTTCTCAATCACATTTCACAAATTATCAAAGCTCATAATAACACAATTTAATCAAATAATTTAATAAACACAGTGTTGCCTAAAATCATACACAACTTAAGTCATGACACAAAATTTCCGATCAATGCCGTGTTGTACACCACGACAAAGCAATCTACAACCCCATTAATCGAAATCAATGAAGGAGGTGGCTAGCTAGCTAATGAGTAGTCATCCGATCTCAACCTCAACTGGCAAGCCAGAGAGGGAGGAAAATAAACGATCTCAACCCCATAAAAGGAGGAGGAATAATGTGATACTGTCATGCTAAGTGTGAACACAAAATCAATTCAAAACAATTTATTTAAATGATTTATGAGAAATCTGATCAATTTCCAAAGTCATATTTGCGATTATAAAATGGCAACACAGTACATAATTAATCACAGAAGTCAAATTTTTGAGAATAAAATATTTAAACAAGAATTATTGTGCACAGACCTGACGTGAGTCACCTCTAGGCCTTGACTCAGTCTCTCAAAGCTTCCAAGCCTTTTTCAGCTGAAACACACAGTTTCATAGTGTTTCAGTACCATAACTTAGCATAATTCCAAAAATAAATTTAACTTCACTTTTACCTAGCTTTAATGTGCTAAATTCGACGTTCTCGAAATTTTTGTGTTTTGGGTTACTATTCACTACACTATTCAAGTCAAATTATTGACTTTTTAAGGCTTGATAGGTATGGGAACTCCAACTTCACCCACATACCACATTTTGGTCATTAAATTTGTTGGTTTTGGTCCTTTTCTCAAAGTTTAAGTCCTTTAGGCAAAATTGTCAAATTTTCAGTTTTGGTGTCCCTAGTTGCACTGTTCCATTGGTCATTCTACTGTTAGAATTTGGCAAACCTTTCTTCATAGAAAATGTTCCCTATTGTCTTAAGTTTATTCTCTTTTTTGAATCACTCCAATTGGAGTTTTGTAGCTCAAGTTATGGCCATTTGAACCATGGCTACCGGATTGAATGCAACCCAGATTTTCTGGGCAATTTTGGTGCTGGCAGTTTTGAGTCACCAACTTGGGGTGGCCAAATGACTTGGTTACTGGCAGAATTTGGGTTTGTATTCTTCATGAAAGTTTTAGGTCTATATCTCATCTAACCTCTGGTAAAATTTCAGGTCATTTTGACCTGCCCAGCTCGAGTTATGATCAAATGAAAAAACACTATACAGGGCAGCCTGCAATTTTTCAACTTTGGTCAATTTGTTCACTAGGTTTTGGTCACTTTTTGGGCATGCTTCCTAAATGAAAATTGTGTCATTTAGTGTCTATTTTCATTCCCAATTGGTTCCATACCAATTGAACTTGTAAAATGTCATTTTTGGTCCTTCAAAGTTGACTTGGTCATGCTGCCAGCAGCATGACCACACTCCCTCCGAATTTGATTTTAGTTCCAACCATTCCAACACAACTCATTTGGTCACAAATGACCATTTTTCACTTCACAATAGGTTAAACATATCATTTACTCATTTCTCCAAATTTTTGCCTCAAAACCCTAGGTCTCCAAACCCTAACCACACTAAATTGTTGCATTTAATCACATTTAAGCATTTCAATCTTACTACCACTTTCATACAAGCTTACTAACACATTTAATTCATTCAAAAAACAACATACTCTCATACATCCATGGCTGGCCAAAATTTCAGTTTGGTCCTCCCCACATATTTTTATTTCATTTCATTAGTTTCTAACTTCATTTAAGTAACTAAATATGCATTTAAAGTAGAAAATTGAAAGTTAGCATACTAACCTTTCTTAGAACTTCAAATCTCTATCTTTTGTTCTTCTTTCTTCTTTAAATCTTCTTCTTAAGTTGAGATAACAAGCTCTAGTAAGGTTTTTATGGGAGTTATTAAGGTTAAGTGAAGAAATTAAAGCTTGAGTGCAAGCTTTAATGGAGGATTAGCAATGGAGAAATGAGGGAGAGAGTGAGGCGGCACTTAGGGAAGAAAGAGAGCTTTTTGTTTTTTTTTTTCTTTTCTTTTCTTTTATCTATTTAGCTTATGGAAGACCCCAAAAAAAATCAATTTAATTACTTTATTAATTATAACATTTATGGCATCATGCATGATGTCATGCATGATGTCATCTCCCTACACCTTTTTCATTTTCTTTCTTTCTTTTTATTGGTTCTTTAATTTAATTCTCGATTTCCAAATTTTCTTTTCTCCGATTTTATTTGACAGTTAGGTCAGGAGTCAGCTCTCGGGGTCAATTGACCAAATTGCCCCTCGCCGGTTCATCCCGGTTTGCTAATAATTCAATATTTCTTCCGGCTCCCTGACCTAATTATTTGACTGACTTAACAGTTCTTTTTTGTAATTTTCTCTTTTCCACTGTGTTCATAAGGGTCCTAAGGACCGCAGCGTCACATTTTATGATTCGAAATTTGAGTTTAAAATGACTTCGCAGTCCTTTCCGAGAAGGTCACCCATCGCTTTGACTCTCGGCTCGTTTAACTTCTTATGTTCTATTTTTCTTATTTTTACTTAACTAATTGGCAATTACTAATTATTTGTATTTATAGCTTGTTTAGTTGTCTTAAGTGTGGTTCTAATCCCCTTAATTTTCCGGACCGACACCGGTTACCGGAACAGTGAAATATACCAGGCTATACAAATAGGGGTGTTACAATTCTCCCCCCCCCCCCTTAAAATAAATTTTGTCTCGAAATTTTACCTGGTATTAATCTCCGAACAGCTGTGGGTGTTGTCTCCTCATGTCCTCCTCTCGTTCTCAAGTAGCCTCCCGGCCCGAATGATGGTTCCACAGCACTTTTACCAACGGTATTTGCTTGTTCCGTAGCTGCTTCACCTCATAAGCCAAAATCTTTATAGGTTCTTCCTCATATGTGAGGTCTGGATTCACTTCAATTTCTTCTACTGGTAGTACATGAGATGGGTCTGATCGATACCTCCTTAACATAGACACATGGAAGACATTATGTATCTTCTCCAACTCTGGAGGTAGTGTCAAACGATATGCCAAAGGACCCACTCTTTTCAGAACCTCATATGGCCCGATAAAACGAGGACTTAGTTTCCCTTTTCTGCCGAATCTCATAATCCTCTTCCAAGGAGAAACCTTGAGGAAAACTTTCTCACCTACTGCATACTCAATATCGATTCTTTTCAAATCAATATAGGACTTCTGACGGTCTGATGCAGTCTTAAGTCGATCTCTAATCACCCTAATTTTCTCTTCAGTCTGTTGAACAATTTCGGGTCTAATCATTTTTCTTTCACCCACGTCATCCCAACACAACGGGGCTCTACATTTTCTGCCATACAAAGCTTCATATAGAGGCATCCCAATGCTTGACTGGTAGCTGTTATTGTGAGCAAACTCAATCAAGGGCAAGTGTGTATCCCAACTACCCTCAAACTCAATTACACAAGCCCGTAGCATGTCCTTCAAGATCTGAATTACCCTCTCAGACTGACCATCTGTTTGTGGGTGGAATGCAGTACTGAAGTTCAATCTAGTTCCTAGGGCTCTCTAAAGACTACCCCAGAATCTAAAAGTGAACCTAGGATCTCTGTCTGATACAATGGATACTGGCACTCCATGCAGTCTCACAATCTCATCGATGTACAACCCGCCAACTGTCTAAAGCGTAGTCCATTCAAATCGCGAAAATGAGCAGACTTAGTCAGTCTATCGACGATGACCCATACTACATCATGACTCTTCTGTGTCTTTGGAAGTCCCATCACAAAATCCATTGTTATTCTCTCCCATTTCCATTCTGGCACTAGTAGTGGATGTAACAACCCAGTGGGTACTTGATGCTCTACCTTTACTTGCTGACAAGTTAGGCATTTGGAAACAAACTCTGTCACATCTCTTTTCATACCCATCCACCAGTAATGCTCCTTTAGCCCTCTATACATTTTTGTACCACCAGGGTGCATGGCAAAAGGAGACTCATGTGCTTCTTTCAAAATGATCTGCCTCAAATCGATATCATTAGGAACACACATTCTGCCCTGGTGTAGTAGTAAACCATCATCTCTGATTGAGAACTCTGGTTTCTTGCCCTGCCGGACTTCTTCCAACAGCTTCTGATACCCTTCATCATTCTGAGCAGCCATTCTGATTTAATCAATCAACACTGGCTGTACATGCCATGCAACTGCTATCTGCCCCTCATCATTGATCTCTAAGCTGGCATGTAATGATCTTAACTCATGTACCAAAGATAAAGGAGTAACCCGTAGACTTGCCATAGTCTTGCGACTTAGGGCGTTAGCCACAATATTAGCTTTCCCTGGCTGATAGTCTATCAGACAATCGTAGTCTTTAATCAACTCTAACCATCTCCTCTGTCTCAAATTCAACTCTTTCTGGGTGCCCAAATACTTCAAACTCTTATGATCTGTGTAGATGTAACACTTCTCCCCATACAAATAATGTCTCCAGATCTTAAGAGCAAACACAATAGTTGCAAGCTCCAAATCATATGTTGGATAATTCCTCTCATGCGATTTTAACTGGCGTGATGCATAGGCAATAACATTTCGATCTTGCATCAACACACAACCTAACCCATTGTGAGAAGCATCGCTGTAAATTGTATATTCTTTACCCGGTGTAGGTAAAGTCAAGACTGGAGCCTCAGTCAAACATCTCTTCAATTCATCAAAACTTTGTTGGCATTTGTCCGTCCACTGAAATTTCACATCCTTTCTAAGTAGCTTGGTCAATGGAGATGCCAACATGGAGAATCCCTTCACAAATCGACGGTAGTATCCAGCTAACCCCAGAAAACTGTGAATCTCTGTGACATTTCTGGGTGGCTTCTAATTAAGGACAGCTTAAATCTTGCTAGGATCTACCTTAATACCCTCTGCTAATACTATGTGCCCCAAAAAGGATATCTCCTTCAGCCAAAATTCACACTTCGACAGTTTGGCATATAGCTGTTTCTCCCTCAAAGTCTATAGTACAATCCGCAGATGTCTATCATGCTCTTCTGTATTCCTCGAATAGACCAATATATCATCAATAAATATCACAACAAACTGGTCGAGGTATGGTTTGAAAATAGTGTTCATCAGATCCATAAAAGCAGCCGGAGCATTAGTTAACCCGAATGGCATAACCAAGAACTCATAATGGCCATAGCGGGTTCTGAAGGCAGTTTTAGGAATACTCTGCTCTTCTACTCTCAGCTGATAATAACCTGATCTCAGGTCAATTTTGGAGAACACAGTTGCACCTCTCAACTGATCAAATAAGTCATCAATGTGGGGCAATGGGTATCTGTTCTTTATTGTCACCTTATTCAACTGCCGATAGTCAATGCATAATCGGAGAGTGCCATCCTTCTTCTTTACAAACAACACCGGTGCTCCCCAAGGTGACACAATAGAGCGGATAAAGCCCTTATCAAGCAGCTCTTGCAGCTGTACTTTTAATTCTTTTAGTTCTGCTGGTGCCATTCTGTATGGCGTTATGTAGATTGGGTCCACACCAGGCATAACATCAATTTCAAACTGCACTTCTCTTTCTAGAGGTAATCTTGGCAATTCATCAAGAAATACATCTGGAAAGTCACATACAGTAGGAATGTCCCTCAGTGCTGGACTCCCCACTTGGGTGTCTGTCACATGTGCCAAGTACGCCTCATACCCTTTTCTAATCATTTTTCTGGCCAGTGCAGCTGAAATGATGTTTGAAGGCAATAACTGCCTCTCCCCGTGTATTACTACATCACCATACTGAGGAAAACCAAAAGTGACTGTTTTCAGTCTACAGTCAATCATGGCGTGATGCCTAGCTAACCAATCCATACCCAAGATAATGTCATAATCTCTGAAGGGTATTTCTATTAAATCATATAGAAAAGTGTGTCCTTGGATCACCAAAGGATAGTCCCTATATAGCCTATTCACCCTGACCTCCTGGCCTAATGGACTAGTTACTAGCACATCATAGTCCATTGGTACACACTGAATAGCAGTAGAACACATCACACTAGCACTAACATATGAATGTGTGGAGCTAGAATCAAATAACACATGTACATCTTGGTCAAGGATGGAAAAATTACCAGCTACTATGTCTGATGTTTCAGCCTCCTCCCTCTGATGCATGGTATACACTCTGACTGGTGCGCCACTGGGTACTGGCTGGTTAACAGTGCTTTGACTTCCAGGAGTGATGGCAGGACTCCTACCTCTGCCTCTACCTCTAGCAGCTGACTGTGACCCTATAGGTGTAGAGACTTGGGCTTATCCTTCAGATGTAGCAAAAGGTCCAGACCGACGCAGACTAGTGCAATCCTTAGTGAAATGTCTGCTCCCTCCACAGTTAAAACATGCACCGGTAGCCTTGAAACAAACCCCACCATGAGTTCTACCACAAGTTTCACACTATCGTACTAATAGAGCTCCTCGGGTGCTCACTAAGTCTCATCGACTGCAGGGGTGGTCTTTGGCCAGAAAATCTGCCTCTGCCAGATTTACAGGAGCTCGATCCCCCAAACTGTTTTCTCTTTCCAGAACCACTCTCAGATGCTTGTCCCGTATTCTTTTCAGTCTTCTCTTTCTCTTGTGTACCCTTCTTCACTGCCCCTTTTGATTCTATTTTTTCCAATTCTAGGGCTTGTGAAATCATCTCAGCGAAATTCTGATGTCAGAAACCCACGACTTGCATCCTCATATTCGGCCTTAACTTGAACTCAAACCTCTTACATCTATCTTTGGGGTGGAGACTAAGCTTCCAGCGTAGTGGCTCAGTCGAGAGAAGTCTCTCTCATATTCTGCTATGGTTCTGTCCCTGGTTTCAAACTCAAGATTTCTTGCAACTTCATATCCACATATGCATTGGGAACCCATTTCTGTCGAAACTCCCTCAAAAAGTCTGACCAGGTTAACACGGGTGGCTCAACCAAGCTGTGGGGGATGGTCTTCCACCATTCATATGCATCCCCTTGCAACAAGGAAATAGAATACTCGAACTTTAGCTCTTCTGTACACTGCAGCTTCCTGAAAATCCGTTCCATTCTTTCCAACCACTTTCTACCTCCAGTGGATCCACAATGCCTTTAAACTCGGTGGCCCTAAATTTCATCAATTTTTCATATTGCCGAGCTGAGGGCTGTGGTTATGCTACAGGTACTTGCATCTGAGCTTGGGGTGGCACATTACCCGCCATTTGCTGGAAAAACGCAGCCATCCATCTGCATAAACCGAGGTGGAATGCGGTCTTTGGAGTAGGAGCTGGAGTAGCTGACCCACTCACGTTCTGGAGTGCTGGGGCTTCCCCTTGAACCTCAGCCTCAACAGATTGTTCTTCGGAATGATCTCCTCCTTCTATTCCGTTTTCCCAAATTTCTACTTCCTGAGATCAAACACAAGGAGTTTGACCTCCGTTAGTGCATATTCATGATGTAAATATGTCATATGTATCAATTAAAGACAGTTGAGCAGTTGTACTTATCAATAAAATATTCATATACATAGTCAAAATTTATTGAAAAACCATGCTCTGATACCACTAAAACATGTCACACCTTACCCCTCTGTAAGGCATAACATGATCTCGTAGAATACTTAATGAACTACCGAACTTCACCTACCGATAACTCATTAAGTACCTTACAAGGGATTTTAAAACAATTTTCTTACATTTTGGAAGTGGTGAGCATTTTTGTAGGAATTAAAAATCATTTATTCAAAGTTAAAATACTAGCAAAAATTTTTGCCCATTTTAATTTTGCCACAAATTTTATAAAAATTTTGATAGAGTTCCGTTTGTATTTGCAGAAAACAGTTCTTCAAATACCTGAAAAAAAAACACTTCCAATAATTTTCTCAACTCCCAACCTCCAATAAATCTCAAATCAACTCAATTCAACTCACTTCAAAATAATTCCACAATCCAATCAAAATTTATCATCTCAAAATTTTTAATAACTTCATTCACAAGGCATAAAGTATGAAATTCACAAGTACAAATATTAATTTACAGAAGAAAATCTAAAAATAATATTATTACAGTTTATTTTATAACTGCTCAACTTTATATTGATACATAAAACGTTATAATATTTACATCAAAATTAACTACAAGGGTATAAAAATTATACCCGTACAAAATGATCAGTGAGGTCCTTAATTCAATAGCAGCTCACTCTGCTGCTTTCTCCTTGCTCTTATCTGCGACAGCAAAATAAGCTATCACTGAGGGAGGTGGCTAGCTAGCTAATAAGTACTCATCCAATCTCAACCTCAACTGGCAAGCCAGAGAGGCAGGAAAATAAACGATCTCAACCCCATAAATGGAGGAGGAATAATGTGATACTGTCAGGCTAAGTGTGAACACAAAATCAATTCAAAATAATTTATTTAAATAATTTATGAGAAATCTAATCAATTTCCAAAGTCATATTTGCGATTATAAAATGGCAACACAATACATAATTAATCACAGAAGTCAAATTTTTGAGAATAAAATATTTAAACAAGAATTATTGTGCACAGACCTGACGTGAGTCGCCTCTAGGCCTTGACTCAGTTTCTCAAAGCATCCAAACCTTTTTCAGCTGAAACACACAGTTTCATTGTGTTTCAATACTATAACTTAGCATAATTTCAAAAATAAATTTAACTTCACTTTTACCTAGCTTTAATGTGCTAAATTCGACGTTCTCGAAATTTTTGTGTTTTGGGTTACTATTCACTACACTATTCAAGTCAAATTGTTGACTTTTTAAGGCTTAATAGGTATGGGAACTCCAAGTTCACCCAAATACCACATTTTGGTCATTAAATTTGTTGGTTTTTGTCCTTTTCTCAAAGTTTAAGTCCTTTAGGCAAAATTATCAAATTTTCAGTTTTGGTGTCCCTAGTTGTACTGTTATATTGGTCATTCTACTGTTAGAATTTGGCAAACCTTTCTTCATAGAAAATGTTCCCTATTGTCTTAAGTTTATTCTCCTTTTTGAATCACTCCA
>NW_026615137.1:0-39223 GCF_030052815.1 Hevea brasiliensis
ACTTTTAACGGAAACTTTATCATTGAGCAGTGTTATTGAGGTGAGAGGCAACAAGAAACCGTATGGCCTTAGCTGGGGTCTACAAGAATTTATTGATGATTTTGTAGCTCGCACGGCTCAAGGATCTCCAACCAGTACTATATGGGGTACTTTCTCAACGGATTATGAGAGGACATCCAAGTAAGAATCCGTTCGCATGAAATGGACATCCCAGATGGATGTGGCAATGGACATCCCAGATGGATGTGGCAAGGAAAATAGAGCAGGAGCTGAAGCTTCAATCAACAGAGATGTTCTTAACCAGAAACGAGGAAGGAGGAATCATGGTTTTAAATAGCGGACATTACATAACAACCATTATGTAAAGGAAAATTGCCCTACCATTACTGTTATCGTTGTTAAATAACGGGATTTTAAAATTTGGTGCATAACAGCCGTTACTAAAAGGTAAAGGCTATCACCGACTATTACTTAAAGGCCGTAACAGCCTTTATTCTTGTAAGGCAAGTTTTGATATTCACAATACATACATTGCATTAGGTTGATTAGACATCTTGAATGTGGATCAAGTTCATGAATATTCACAATATCTCTTGGTGCACGATGTTTGCAGATAACATAGTTTTGATAGATGAGACACGAGAAGGAGTCAATAGAAAGCTAGAGCTTTGGAAAAGTACTCTAGAGTCAAAGGGCTTTAAATTAAGTAGAGCAGACAGAATATATACATTGCAAGTTCAGTGAAGGACGAAATGATGATAGGGAACGAGTTCATTTGGATAGAGTGGTACTGTCCAAAAGTAATAACTTTAAATATCTCGTCTCAGTCCTTCAAGTAGATGGGGGATGTGAGAAGAATGTTAAGTCATAGGATTAAAGCTGGATGGTTGAAGTTGAGACATGCCACAAGAGTTTTATGTGATCGCAAAATTCCCAATAAGTTGAAAGGAAAATTTTACCGTACAGCCATGCGACTGGCCATGTTATATGGTAGAGAGTGTTGGACACTGAAGGAATCGTATATATGTAAAATGAGAGTTGCGAAGATGAGAATGTTAAGGTCAATGAATGGCCATACTAGACTAGATAAAGTCCGTAATGATTATGAGAGAATTAGAGAAAAGGTAGGAGTGGTGCCAATTGAGGATAAGTTGAGAGAAGAGAGATTGAGGTGGTTTGGTCATGTGAAGCATAGACACACGGAGGCTCTAGTTAGACAAGTAGAGCACATTAGGTTAGAGGATAGAAAGAAAAGAAGGAATAAACCTAAATTGACTTGGAGAAGAGTAATACAACATGACCTAGAAGCATTACACATTTCCGAGGATTTAATCCAAAATCATTTAAAGTGGAGAAAGAGAATCTATGTAGCCGACCCCAAATTTTTGGGATAAAAGCTTAATTGAGTTGAATTGAGTTGTAGTGAACTGTTATGCTAAGACAGATAAGAACCAATCATAATGCATAGGGCTATTAAAAATTTCCCCATCTATGGCCAAGAAATCCTGCAACCTTCTCTCCAATAGATTAAAAGTAAGAATAGTACTAATTGTCCCCTAAAATCAATCTACTTGTTTTGGTAATCCAATTGCTAACATTATCCAATTAGGTTTCCATTGCCCATCTTAGCGATAATCTGCACTTGTTGGAAATGGATTCAAACCATAAAATAGAAGAAAAGCTGAATATAATTCAGAAAGCCAACCAAATTAACTCAAATCTAAGTATAACCAGACTTACGAGTCTAAATTCCAGAAATAAGCAAAAGTATTGACAAGAAGACAGGCATGCATGCTATACATTACTTTTCTTGTTAATCAGATATAAAAGCAAGAAAATACTTGATAAGAAAGTGTTACAATTGCATTAAGTCAGCTTTTGATCCATAGCCTTCAACACAGCCAGATCTTGATGGATAAGACTTGGATCTTTACATGAACTAAAAATTGTGAGCCATCAGCTTATAAGATTTAGACTAAGGAACAGGAAAAGTGGGGAGGGAAAAAGCTATCACAAAAGCACGGGCAAAACAAGAATTTTTTGTTTTAATATAAAATGGAAAAATTCACATGCACAATAAGAAAAATGCAAATTTTAATAGAAATATAATTACATAAAAGGAAGTAAGTGATCTAGGAAGAACTTACTTGCTATGAAATCATCTATATAATCACAATCAATTTTTCCATGGGCCATTGCACCAACCTGGAATTATAAGGTGAGAGATCAGGCTACAAGTCTCAATGAGAAAGCAAGTGGTATAAAAGCATTTGTTAGTTTTGAACATACCACAAAAACAATATCCACATCATCACTGACTGCAGCTACATACTTGTTCATTTTAACCAGTTTTTCTGAACTATATGAGAACCCTGATGCAAAATCCAGAAAATCTATCATTGCTAGCAAGTAGTAATTGTCCATTAAAGGGAACAGCCGAAAAACTTGAAGCTTACCTATTTTACGAGAGTTGACAGGCAGGTACTGGGTCACAGGATTCTTGATTACACGCAAAAGCTTCTCACGCTTACCAACAGCAGTTATACTCAGTTGCTGAAGCAGCTGCACTGCAAGATTTAATAAGGTAGTAAACAGTAAGAGCACCTCAAAGCAAACAAAAGATCATGACAATCAGCATTATATTTAAGTGACTGGATCAGATTAGCTTAACACACATAATTCCAGCAAATCGTTTATATGTCCTTGGTATACGCACATGTGGTTTAACTTCAAAAAGAACACCCTTATCTGTTTTCACATATACAGCTCGCAACCTCCCAGCCTTATTTACTGGACTATCTAATATTGATAGGAGAGCCTGGCATCATCATCAACAATCATAACATAAGAAACAAAATTAATTTGAAATGAGGTTTTAACATGGCAAAAAAAATTTCCATGTCATCCCTATTCCAAAATGATTTCTTCCTTTCAGAAATAACATATCATTAACTTTAGCCTCCACCTGGTTTGTTTGCGCTTTCTAAAATGCACTTTTTACTGATTTTGATTTTGCTTAAAAACAAATGTAAGAATAAGAAAGTATAACACTTCATAAGAGAGAGAGAGAGAGAGAATTATTGATTTATATTTCAATAAATTGTTTGCTTTTATTGCATGTTTAACAAATTTCGCTTTTTGATTTTTGCTCAGAAAAAGAAAAGCAAGCTAACCAAAAGAAGCCTCAGTTATTAAGGCAACTCACATCATTGACCAACATTTATACTGTGTCTATAACCAAATAAAACCGAGACCAATAATGGTTCTAAACTGGGACTTAAAGAAAAATCATTGGCGGCAAACAATAGCAATGAATCCTAAAATGCACTAACCTGATAAACAATATCAGGCCTATAATCAGCTGGATTTTTGTTATTTTTCCACAAGAAATTTGCATGATCGTCAGAATTCAAAATCTGGTAACTCTGCCCGAAGAGACCTAATTAGATAGAGTAGAAATCTTGGACAAAAATCTACAATCTTAAGAGCCTAAAGCCATAATTCGACTCCAATTAATGCAATTTACAGTCAACTCTAAACATCTATATTCATTTATGCAAAACTTTCATCGACCCAAAAGCATCTATAAGAAAAAAGGACCCCAATGAGCATTACACACCTTTCCAACTTTAGCAACTTCCAAAGAGGCCCTCTCAAGCACAAATATAAGCCCAGGCTTTTTTGTTTTTAAATCACTTGGAACAATTGGGATGCCTGCCATTTCATGTGTTTGCCCTTCTAATTCTTCTTCTTCCTTCCGCTGGTTTCCATAGCCATTTCTTTTCTTCAACCATAGCTCTTTTCGCTCTTTCTATGGATTGCTCTTGGCTTCCACTTCATCTTCCTATTTATAATATCTGTCCTCTCTCTTCTTCCTCTTCTGCCCCTTTATCCCACACGGCCGTAACATTTCTTCACTTCCCAATAAATTAGCCTTCAACTAGAAAACAAAAAATAATAAATTCAAAGAAATGGGGGAGACCGAGACTACAAGTTCATGAAAACAAATTTTGTGTTCTTTTCTTTTCTTTCTTTGAGTCTCCATCTTGGTATTAAAATTGCAGCAAAATTCACAAGACCAACAAATTAAAACCTCTGTTACTACTTTACAATCTTATGCAAACATAAAGAGAGAGAGAGAGAGAGAGAGAGAGAGAGAGAGAGAATAACCAGATAAGTATGGAGGTTGAACCAAATAGTACAATGGGTAGGGTACCCAGGAATTTCAATTTATCTGAACCCAAACCCGTGAAGAATATAACTACCCATGCCTGTCTCAAACCCAAATGAAATATATATTTCATTACCCCAACCCATACCAAATCCGATAACTAGTAACAGCATACTTTCCTAACCGGCCCAAACCCATTATTTTACTATCCTTTTTGCTGGAAAATAAGGGGGGAAAAAGATAGGAAACCTGAACCTAAAACTATAGAGAAACTTCAATAAAGTGTTGCAAAAGAAAAACTTTTAGAAACAATTAAACATATCACATTAAATATTCACCAAAGTTTATATAATTTAAACAAACATAATACATAAAACATGATAAAAATATTAATCATAGTATATAAATAGTATCAAACATGTCAAATAACAACATATTAAATCACGAATTATAAAACAACAAGTTCATAAATACAACACTAATCTTTTGAAATATTCATGGAAACGTAATCTTTACAACTCTTAGATGGCCGAGAAACAGAGGCAGCCTCACTGTTACCTAATGTTGACATCTCAAAATACCTAAATAGCAGAAGCCAATGTTAAGCAATTATTACGGAAAAAAATGTTAAGCAATTATAATTATAAGATTATAACTTAAAGAATAAGAAATGGTACTAAATGTTGACATAAATTATCAGCAGCAGCCAGCAAGTTCTCAACTTGAAGAAATGATTTGAAGGTGATAGCATCAATCAAGAACAAATGAAATAAAATAAAAAATGGCCTAGCAGAAGAAATGGGTAAAAAAAAAGTTAGGGAAATAAAAAAGAAAAAATAAACATATTCACAAAAGCAGTATAATTTATAGTTAATAATTGTGAGAAAAATAAAAATGGTTTTGACAATATAGAACAAAACACATCCCATTTCCGAAATCAATAACCATAGCCTTTGAAGAAAAAAATTTCAATTTCAGGTTTATCTATAAGGTGACTCAAACCCCATGAATCTTGTAATGACCAGAATAACTCAAAATCAGACATGTTTGGACAATATTTAGCAGAAGATATGGAAGATGAACTTACCTCAGCTGAAGAGCAGGGAGGAGCTTGAGATAAGAGGGAGGAGTCGAAGGGACGAGCGGCAAGAAGCAAAGATTTCTGAGCTGCGGCGAGCTTGAGGGTCGTGGGATGGACGAGCTTGATGGGTGAGGAATGACTCGACGAGATTGCGGGGCGATGACAGTGAGGGTATCGGTGTGCTGTGAGCGTGTCAGTTTTAGAGAGAAACGAGTGGTTTGTTCAAATATGGTTTGTGGCTGGGTAGACGGCGGCGGCACGTTGAAGGGATAAAAAAAAAATTTTGGGGTTTAAGTTTAGATTTTTTTGTGAAATTTAATTGTTTTAATGAATGCAGCTCAATTTTATTTTTTTTTATTTTTATAATGATTAATATTAATATAATTTAATTATTTTAATTAATTAAAAAGTTAAATTTTAAATATTTTTTAATTAAACAAAATTAATAATTATAACTTAAATCTATGATAATTTTTATTAAGTATTTTTCATAATATTAGTTTTATTTTAATTTATTGTTTATACCCGTAATTTATTTTTATATATATAATTTTAAAAAATTTAAATATTAATCAATTAATAAATTTTAAAATATTTATTATTTTGTGTTTTAAGAATATATATTATATAAAAAATTAAAATGACTCTTATAAATTAGTGAAAACTATAAAATGAAGTCATTTATATAATATCAATTTTAGATTGATACTATAAATCTATAATTTATTTATTCTATAATATAATTTTTTTTTTATATATATAAATGTGTGAATGAGTGAATGAATTTTCAAACTAACAAAAAAATACCCTTAATCTATATTATTTACGTTATTAAAAAAATATGTATCGGTGTCTTTGTGGCGTGTCGATTTTAGAGAGAAAGCAGTGCTGTCTTCAAATATGGTTTGTATTTGGGTGGCGTGTTGCATGTTGAAGGGACAAAAAAATCGAGGTTTAGGTTTAGATTTTCTTGTGAAACAGCGTTATTTTAATGAATGCAGTCAATTTTATTTTTTTATTTTTATAATGGTTAATATTAATATAGTTTAATTATTTTAATTAATTAAAAGCTAAATTTTAAATATTTTTAATTAAACAAAATTAATAATTATAACTTAAATCTATGATATTCTTCATTAAGCATTTTTCATAATATTAGTTTTATTTTAATTTATTGTATATACCGTAATTTATTTTTATATATATAATTTTAAAAATTTAAATATTAATCAATTAATAAATTTTAAAATATTTATTATTTTGTGTTTTAAGAATATATATTATATAAAAATTAAAATGACTCTTATAAATTAGTAAAAACTATAAAATGAAGTCATTTATATAATATCAATTTTAGATTGATACTATAAATCTATAATTTATTTATTCTATAATATAATTTTTTATTTTATTTTTAATTTTTATATATAAATGTGTGAATGAGTGAATGAATTTTCAAACTAACAAAAATACCCTTAATCTATATTATTTACATTATTAAAAAATATGTATCGGTGTCTTTGTGGCGTGTCTTTAGAGAGAACTTCAAATATGGTTTGTGGTGGGTAGCGTGTGCATGTTGAAGGGACAAAAAAATCTGAGGTTTAGGTTTAGATTTTTCTTGTGAAGACGTTATTTTAATGAATGCGAGTCAATTTTATTTTTTTATTTTTATAATGGTTAATATTAATATAGTTTAATTATTTTAATTAATTAAAAGCTAAATTTTAAATATTTTTAATTAAACAAAATTAATAATTATAACTTAAATCTATGATATTCTTCATTAAGCATTTTTCATAATATTAGTTTTATTTTAATTTATTGTATATACCGTAATTTATTTTTATATATATAATTTTAAAAAATTTAAATATTAATCAATTAATAAATTTTAAAATATTTATTATTTTGTGTTTTAAGAATATATATTATATAAAAAATTAAAATGACTCTTATAAATTAGTGAAAACTATAAAATGAAGTCATTTATATAATATCAATTTTAGATTGATACTATAAATCTATAATTTATTTATTCTATAATATAATTTTTATTTTATTTTTATTTTTATATATAAATGTGTGAATGAGTGAATGAATTTTCAAACTAACAAAAAATACCCTTAATCTATATTATTTACATTATTAAAAAAAAATATCAATTACGGTCATATATTTACAAAGACCAATAAATGATAAAATTATATATATAAATTCTAATTAAATGAAATTTTGTTTATATAAATAATCAATTTACTAGATCGCAATAAGTTTCTCATTCCTATTACTATAATATCTTCTTTGTTCCGGTCCATTAGTAGAAGAGATCTTTCTTCTTCTTCTTCTTCCATTCCATCTGAACTTTAACCATCAAGAGTTTGATATATTAGATTCTGATATTGTTAAAATTGAAAATCAATTATATAATTGGAACATCCCAAAAAGAGATTATGCAACCCACACAAATTATTCTACAATTAAAAAAGAAGTTTTATCTATTGTTTTATATATTACAAAATTTCAAGATGATTTAGTAAACAAAAAATTTTTATTATGCATTGATTGGTCAGTTGCTGAAGATGTTTTACAAAAATATGTTAGAAATTTGATTTCGAAATAAGTTTTTGCAAGATGACAAACTCTTTTAGGATGTTTTGATTTTATAATTGAATATATCAAAGGATCTTCTAACTCTTTACTTGATTTTCTTACACATGAATTTTTACAGGGAAAAGCTTAAGATCAAAATTAATGAGCACTCCTATTAAAAAGAAAATTACAGTTGACGATTATATAAAAAATACTTATGTACCATTACAGCCTTCACCTCCTCCAATTAATTCAAGATTAATTAGACCCACTTCTCCTTCCAATACATCTCTTAAAGAATCCTTTACATTAGTACACAAAGCCTCCAGCTCTAAAGCCTCTTCCTCCTCCCCACAAACAAAATTTGCCTCTAATTACACTGAAGCATTATTAAAAAGCCTAACCTTTAACCCAACAAACAAAAAGCATTATTAAAACAAAATTTGCCTCTTATACTAAACCTATTGCAAAACACATTACAATCCTAGAACTCAAAATTTTTAATGGAAACTTTAATAACCCAAATTACCCAAACATCATCCAAAACTTATTTCAACCAAACCATTATTTTATCCTAGAAAACCCTTACAAAAATAGAAAATTTTATGAATTAATACTTGTAGATTCCTGCTCTATCAAACCCTTTCAAAAGGGCCCATTTTCCCTTTTTCTTCCTCCCTCCTGTGTCGCACTAGGCACCTCCCCTTCCCTCTTCATTTTCTCTCTCCTCTCTCTTCCCCACCACCGACCACTACCTCCCCCTCCTCCCCAGCTCACCGGAACACCACCAGCAACCATCCCCACCGCTGGCTGCAGCCCTAGGAAGCCGAAAAATCGAGTTGAAGTCCCTCCTATGAGCAGCACGACTCTTCAACTTGTAAGGTCGATTATGGTCGATCTGGTCACCAATCAGTTAGGTCCATCCCAATCAACCTCTACACTTTGAGAGCTTTCCAAAGACACTAAGAACATAAATTTTTGTCAAGGTATTTGTCCAATTCAAGCCTGGAAAGTTTTAGCCTATTTCCACTTTTGGGCTAGATTTCTCCTAGACTAGGAACTCCACGGAGATTCAGAGATCACCGCGTGCTCTACTTGGCAAGAGCTTTGCGGTGATATAAATTTCAAAATTTTCGACATAAAAATTTGATGGGTCCCATCAACCGTAGTATTTTTGAGCCTTTAATAAGTATTATGAGGGTGAGCTGAGCTCCCCAAATGGATATATTTTGTGATTACAGGTCGAGTGAGTCAAGAACTCCTAGTTGGATAATCCAGGTTAAGGTCAGACTCTGTCCGGTTAGTTTCTTAAATTGAGACTTAGAATATGGGCTTCATGGTTGGGCTAAAATAGTTAGGCTTACTATGGGCTTTGGGGGCCTTATACCCAAGTCCTAATCTTTGGTCCAACCAATAATTTAGGTAGTGAAAAAGTTGGTATCAGAGCTTATGCTTTAGATTCAAGGGAAAGTGTGTAACTAGAGTTGTCATTATGCAGTATGGGATTCTATTTCGTCTTTTTTTATAATTCCTTATTTTTAGATTTTGCATTATTCCTTGGAGAGTGTAAGAGTGCTTTAGTTTAGTGGTTCAATTTTTGTGGAGTACATGGTGATGTGAGTTAAAGTTAGCAAATGCGTTAAAGTTTGCCTTAGGAATATGTACTCCAAAAAAATGTTGCGTTTCTATCATAGTAGGGCTAAATGATGTGCCGATCTAATGCAAGGAATGAGTACATAAAGGCGAGCTATGGTAGTATAGTTGCCTTAAATAGGGGTGAGGCTATCACTACTGGCAGTCATCAGTGGATAGCCCCGTCACATTAAGTTTATGCTATTAGTGAGTTTAAGAGAGACAAGAGATTAGGAAACCTAGTATATTGAAATGCACCGTAGTAACTATGTAATGTTCTCAATGTTTATGTTGTAAGCTGCAGATTACAGTATTGACATAGGATTATTGTATAGAACTACGTAGCATCCCTAATGTGTTTCCTAAGGGTGTTTGCAGACAGCCTCTATTTTGATACAGTTATGCCAGAACAGAGTTCTAATTCTACAAAGGAGTTTGGAACTCCTAAATAGGGGTTTAAAACTCTTCAGCTAGAATGTTAAAAGATTATAGTTGGATGGTAACCAGAGTTAATGACTCGGTCACTCTCACATGAGCTAGAGTTATATGAGGAGTTGCTTTAAGATTAGAGGTTTCAGTATAGTCATAAAGTAAAGGTAGCATTCACAGAGTGGGACCATTTGGTCTCAGGTATGGGATCTTAGTTTTGTCATTACAGTGTACTTTTACCTAGAGTTTGATAAAGATAGTACTCTTTGTGTGACAGTGAAATGTAGAGTGTGGTTCTAATTCCTAAAGTAGATTGAAGGTTACGAATCTTTATTTATAGCCTATGAAAAGATGTTTTAGAAAAGTCTATAGTATAATAAGAAAGCTGATAGACTTATGTAGTTGTGGCAATGTAGTAGATATTGAAACTCTTTTACCATCAGTTGTGCTGCAGAGTATGGTAATATCCTTCAAGAGAGATAGCAGATTACTACCAATGTTGGTGACCTACAGAATGGCATCCTATGTGGGATTATAGTATGTGATAGAGAGTTGTTGGCTCTAGTGTCCTAGAGGGGTACATGATTTAGATTTGGTGTAGTCTACTTCAGATATGATAGAGAGTTGTTGGCTCTAGTTGGAGATGTGAGAGTATATGATTTAGATTTGGTGTAGTCTACTTGAGATATGGTTCCTTTGATTAGAGAGCGTTTAAAGACATTTTCATGAGGCAAAGAGTTATGCAGATCCAAGGTGGAAAGATGTAGAATTTGCAATGGGTGACTATGTGTTCCTAAATGTCTCCCTTATGAAGGGAGTCATGAGGTTTCGAAAGAAAGGCAAACTGGCACCCTAATACATAGGGCCTTTTGAGATCACAGACAGAGTAGGAGCAGTTGCCTACTGGCTAGAGTTACCGCCGAGCCTTTCTCATGTCCACTCAATGTTCCACATCTCCATGCTTAGAAAGTACATTCCTGATCCTTCTCATGTCTTTGTGAATCTGTGAGTTGATGAGGACTTGATGTTCGAGGAGCAACATATTGCCATATTGGATTAACAGATAAGAAAACTTCGATCAAATCAGATCCCTAAGGTTAAGGTTCTGTGAAGTAGTCATTTAGTGTAAGAATGTTAAATAAAAGAAGAGTGAAAAACACAAGTTTATACCATTGAATTCAAAAATTTTTCACCTAGGGTCACATGCATCATGCAAGATTTATTTTTATCTATTTGATTTCAATGATAAACAACATATTAAAACTCTTTTAATATGTTTTTGGATCTGTATTTGCCATTTAAGATTTTAAAATTAATCAGTTAATTTTAGAACTCTAGATTAAATCAAGAACAAACACACTAACCTCTTAATGCACTGCAGTGTGTTTGCGCCTTTGAGATTCGTCTTCAGGACACCAAATATTATTCCTTTAGCTTGTCCACACCAAGAACACCTATGGCAGCCCTTGAATAGCTTCTAAAGCTTTTTTTATGAATTAGAAAATCAAGTTCTGCCTTTTAAGAGATTAAAGATGTAAACAGGACACTAGAAACAATTTCTGGCATTTTTAATTCAAGAGATTGATGGCTAATCCGAATTTGGTCATTTTTCAAGTTACCTTACAAGCAGAATTTTGATAAGCTTCCTTCATGAAAGTTGGCACATTTTGTGCCTAGTTTCACCTCAATTAGTCTCAGACCAATTAGAGCCGCACACTTAAGGTTTTAAGCCCAAAACACAAACTGCCCTATTGTATTTTGTTCATACTCATCAAAGGTCACCTTTAACACTTACCAAACTTCACATTCATGCCCATTCTGGTTTGTACCATAATCTAAACATATTTTACCACATATTGTTGATCGTTTTGGAAGCTTACAATCACATTCAACATACACCAATAAGTGCAGAATTTGTCAAACTCAATTACAACAATTTAATCATCTATTCATGCTCATTTACATATCCAACCTTACACCACCATACATATACCCAAGCTGCCTTAACAACTACTGCAATTCAACATTAATATTCCATAAACCAAACATGAAATAACATCCTTATGGTTCACCAAACCAGGCTGCCGATTCATGCATTTACATTCTATTAATTTCCAAGCTTCAAATTTCAAATACACATTCACATATACTAAGTATACATTACCCAAATAATTTCCTACATACATAAACATTTAATCAATCCTTTAATCTACCATTTACAAGCAAAATAAACTGTCCTCAAAGAATTTCCATGGCTGCCAAAAATAAACATCTCCCCTAGAACATCAAACTCCAAAATTCTTTCTACAATTCAAGTACCCATAACCTCCTTACTAACTTTAATGAAGCACTAACCAAAAACACAAACTTACCACTTTGGAAACTCTTCAAAATCTCTCCAAAACTTGGTTTTCTTGCTGCCAATCTACTGCCCAAGGTGTATGGACAACTTTTAGTGAAGAAAGGTGCCAAGAACGAAGCTTAAATCAAGCTTGCATGAAGCTTTCAAGTGGACGACTATGGTGGATCTTCTTTTCACCATTTTCGGCTGAATTTGGGAGCTTGAAGATGAAGTTCAATCTGCTGTCTAAAGGGTGAGTTAGTGGTCCACTTAAATGAGTTAGTGGAGCACTATGCCAAAATTAACTATTAGTTTAATCTTAACTTTCATTTTCCCACATTTAACTCTCCATTTTTACTATTTACATTAGGTACCACTAATTTAATTTTTCATTATATTTTCCAAGTGTAATATCATGTATTTTTAATGGACATTTAGGTCAAAAGACAACTCAGGATGTCAAATGACCACAATGCCTGTTAGTTGCATTCAGATTTTTCGGTAACACCGGGTTTTGTCCGTTTTTCGATTTCTCACTTTTCTTTGTACTAATTAATTAATTTTTATTTGATATTTCTAATAGTATTTATACTTCAATAGGTGTTTATTTAAGTCCTAAAAATATTTTTCAGGGTTCCTCGCGGTTCAGGGCTAGTCAACGGTCCACGCCGTGACTTCTCGGTGCGGTCACCCATCGCTAGGGTTCTCGGCTCGTTTAACTTGGTTACATTTCATTGCTATTATTTTTCCTTTATTTTTCTTGTCTTTCCTTTTCTTATATTTCATTATTCTATGTCTCCTCATCCATATCTAAGTGTAGTTCTAGGCATCCTAGTCAGTCCAGGTACAACAGTCAGCTGAACGATGAGAACGCACTACCAAACATAGGGGTGTTACAATTCTGACCTCTATTTTAGAAACCTGGTAGCGGTGGCCTATATCCCTGCTATTTATTTATTGGATGATTTTGCAGATTTTGTGAATTGGACCATGAAAATGGGGGTGGTTCCTTCATCCAGGGTTATAAGTATTTAAATAAGGGTTATTGACCTGTCTCTAGTTGAAGTTCCCTCTATTGTTCACATAGTTCAGCTGCTCTATTGAAGGCTCATTGTAATGACTACATTCTAAAGTTGCATAACCTCCCCCACAGCTTTTGCAGTATTGATTGCTTGATCCCACTACGTTGGCCTACATCCTATCAAGTCTTTTGTGAGCTGGTCAAACTAGGCATTAATCATGCTGAAGGCATCCAATTCTAGGATCCCTGCTATCTTTCTTACATCTCCCCTCTCGTTTAACCACTTGAAGTTATGGTATGCAACCTTTCCAGTAATTCTAAAGCTTTAGTCATTGTTTTCTCCATGAGGTCCCCTCCTACTGAGTCGACTGAACTCCTTGTGGATGGTAGCGATCCATTATAGAAATTTTGAACAATGAGCCAATCTTTTAGGCCATGGTGTGGACATTCCTTTTGAAGGTCTTTGTATCTCTCCCATGCATCATAGAGTGACTCTCCTTCCTTTTATCTGAAAGTGTTCAGTTCTAGCCTCAATTTTACAGTATTCGCAGGTGGGAAATACCTTGCTACGAAGGCTTGTGAAAGATCCTCCCAAGTGGTGAATGTTCCAGCTGATTGAGAAAGTAGCCACTTTCTTGCCTTATCTTGAAGTGAGAATGGGAATGCTCAGAGTCTAATAGCTTGATCAGTGACCCCATTCATTTTCAAAGTGTCACACAAAGTGAGAAAGCATCAGAGGTGATAATGTGGATCTTCCATGGGTAAGCCTCCAAATTTAGTTTTTGAATCATTTAAAGCAATGCTAGTTTGAGTTCAAAATTGTTGGCCTCAACTATAGGCCTAGTAACACTAGATTGGAATCCTTAGATAGTCAGAACTCCATAGTGCCTCAAGGGTCTTGGTCTATTGTTGTTGTTAGCCATGACTAGAGTTTCAAGAATTTCAGGTTCTGGTGCTGGCTCTTGGTTTCTCTTTTCTCTCCTGATGGTTCTTAAAGTTTTGTCTATTTTAGGATCCAATTCAAGCAATTCTTCTTTAGGTTTAGTTGTTCTGGTCATAAATTGAATTTAACAACTTGAAAAAGAAACAAAAGATAAAATCAAATTAACTAATCTAAAATAATGAAAATAAATGTTTAAATCAGCCAAATTGCCTATCGCTTAATATTACTAAATTTCCTAACAACGGTGCCAAAAACATATTTGCTGGTTATACAACCCCACAAGTGCACGAATCGCTAATAAGTAATAAAGTGATAAGTATAGTATCATTTTCATGAGGAATTTATAAGCATAAGTACTAAGCTAGATAGCAATTTTGACTGTTTAAACTATCAAAAGTTATGAGGGAATGAAATTTAAACTAGTGCTGAATAATTATTAGAAACAAAGGAAAATAAATCCGAGAACTTAAAGAGAATTCTTCTTGGGTAGACAATTCTAGAATTAAGATTTCACACCTTAACCCTGTTATGATTTTAACTTTGTTTTATCAATGGAATGAGTGTTGTTACTTTGATGGAAATTAATCCTAAAGTATCCTAGATCCTCTCTCAAGGTATCTAAGGTGTATTTTAATTAATCTGATCAGTCCTAATTAGAATCCCTTAAGGTCTGTGATTAATTATGGAGATTCACAAAGGTCATCGGCCTATCTCTAGATCAGATTTCATAGGTTCAAAATCTTGATTTTCTGATATTAATCTTCTCCTTTTAATTCTTCAATTAATATATTAGATCATAGCTAAGTGGGTACCAACACATAGCATGCATTAAGAACATAAGAAATTGAATCAAAGCTCAAAACTCAATTCCATAAAACTCAATATACATCCATAATAAAAATTAAGAATGCTACTCTCCTAATTCCAATTAAAGGAACTACTCACTCATGGTGAGTTTAACAAACATAATGTAATAAAAATAGGAGAGCACAAAACCAATATGAAGAATTAGAACAAAAGAACCGAGAGAAAGATTCTACAGCTTTGAACTTGTGGAACTTTGGCTAAAAAATCTCTTCCTTAGTGCGGATGCAATCCACCTTCAAGACGGCTTCGGACCTAGGGATTTCTAGAAGACTTCACTTAAAGGATTTCCTTTTCTCTTTTTCCTCTCTTCCTTTTCAAAGAAAATTAATCCCCCTCCTCTCTTATGCTCTTTACTTGCTCTTATTTATATTAGGTGTCCTAGGGTTAAGTTTTAAAATCCTAAGGGCAGTAGAAGTCTGAATGGCATGCCAAAATAAGAGCTAGAATCGAATTAGGAAGCTAGCTACTGCATAGTATATGGCCTGTGTGTCACTACACGGCCTGGGGTATGTAAGTTTCTGGAGTGACTTCGGCTTTTTTTCAAATGGGAGGCAAAAGGTTACATGGGGTATGTGACTTTACACGGGTTAAAGTACATGATCCGTGTACTATCTCCTTCCCTTTAGTTCTTCAAGCTTCGTTAATCAGAAGGTTGCATGGGTCCTTGGATGGTACACGGGGTGATTTACATGACCCGTGTACCGAAGCTTTCTTATGATTTCTTCAATTCTCCCCTGGCAGAAGGTTACACAGGGTCATGGTTGTGTTTACACGACTCGTGTAAATTATATCAGTAACTTACCTTGCTTTCAAGTCCTTCCAAGCTTTTCTTCTTCACTCTTATGCCTTGGATTTCTTTTAGAACACCTGAAAAGGTGTAGAAAATATGAAATTTAGTGAAGATTAGCTAAATTATCAAAAACTAATGAATCTAACAAATATGTATGCAATTATCTACCTAAATGCCATGCAATATAGTACAATTGTGCCCAAAAACATCTATATAATACAAGTGTATCATCTCAATGCATAAAGCTTCTAAATACATGCATTCAACGTCTAAGAAATATTGGGTAGTTGTCAAAAGGATTCTTCATTATCTTCAGGCTATAAAAACTCATGGTTTGCTTATTTGTCCTTCTAGTAACTTCGAACTCCATGCCCATTCAGATGTTGATTTGGCATCCAATGTTGATGACAGAAAGTCTACCAATGGGTATGTGATAAATATGGGCACCATCTTAGTCTTGTGGCTATCTAAAAAGCAAAATACCACAGCAAAGTCCCCTATAGAGTCTGAATGTCATGCCATTAGCACAACCACTACTGAAGTCACTTGGATTCAATCATTAATAAAAGATGTCGGCATATTACCGCCCCAAAACTCTAACACTATATTGTGATAATATTGGCACAACATATCTCACTACTAAGCCCTTTTTCACTCTTTCATGAAACACATTGAAGTAGACTATCACTGTGTTCAAGATCAAGTCACACATGGCCAACTACAAATCCACAAAGGATCAGCTTGTCGGCATTCTAACCAAACCTTTGCCTCATCCACATCATGAGATTCTACGAGCTAAATTAACAATTATACCCATCCCTGGTTAGAATTGCAAGAGGGTGATCAGGTTTATCATTGTATAATAGTTTTTGTATTTGTATATCTGATTATGTAATAAACGTTAGCTGTTGTATCTTGTAAATATCCTTATGAGTTTAAGTATATCTCAAACACTGTCAACTATATGCACATAAGTCTATCTTTAGTAATACAAAAACTATCTTTAGATCCATGTCATCACAAAACTCATCAAAATAATTATAATAAGAATAGCCACACTCACGAGTAATTATATGGTAAATCCATGATTCTATGCAGACAGTTTACATGGAATAACAAACCAATTAGATATTGACAAATATTTAAAACGGTTGAGTAATTATTTTTTTTGAAAATACACCATCTGATAGTTTTATTTGATGGGACCCCTTTATATACACTTGTCTATATTCTATTGGCTTGCCATTCCATGTAGAGCATCCTACGTGGAATCACTATTTTATTTTATAATTTCTCCACACTCACACATATAACATACTGATCATAGTATATATTATAGCAAAAAAATAGAATTTAAGAAAGGTGAATTGAGCTATTTTTTTAATTTTTTGTCCATTGCTTACATGAAAAATCAAGGTTAGACAATCTAAAGTCTATGTAACAAAGATGATTTATGTGCAGCAAATGATCATAGCATTTAGTTCAAATGAGTGTCGCAAAGAATAAAGCAATGTCCTCTGTTTTGGCTCTTAAATATAGTAGAATATAATTCTTAAATGCATAGCCAAAGAAATAGAAAATCAAGCTATTTGAAGTATAAAATCAATAAACCAACCATATAAAATATTCACATATCATAATTGAGCATTCCTTAACACAAAGTCTACATTTAACTCAAGGTAAAAGTGTTGAAAATAAAAATGCAAGGGAAGAGAATATCAAACACTTGGATTTATGGATTTATGATGGTTCCATGTCCATTCCTTAAAGATACACTTCAAGAGTTCCTCTCCACTATTCAAATTCTTTTCATGAGTAAGAGTCAAGCTAAATACATTCTTAACCTTTCCTTCAGACTTATCAATAATAAAAGAATAGTCATTCACTCTTAAGTTTCACTATCGATACTTGACAACCTTTATAGGAACAATTTATATGTTTTGGTTGGTGTTTGAGATATCTCTCATATATTAGAGATCCAAGGAGCACAAAATGCATTGGGAGAATCCTTATTGATAGACCTTGTGAAAGAACCACATTGATACACTTGACACTACATCCAACCAAAAACCTTAAGGTAATAGGTGTATGGGTTATTTCTATTTATATGTTCTCTACTCATCTCATCTCATCTCTTTTTGCAAGTAGGCATTATATCTCACTCACACTTACATTTTTCCCAAAAATTTCTTCCTTAAATGTCATCTCTTTTACACTAGGCTTGCTCCCCTTGAAAAGAAGCCTTTTTCTTAAACTAAGTATTTGAGGCATCACAAATAACTCAATTTCTCCACCAAGCCCATCAAGAGCTAGCCATGCTACTATCACTTATGTAAGCATGTGCCTCTAAGAGCCACTTTAAAGCCATCATGTGTACCGAAACCAAAAGTCTTCAATCCATCAATATGCACTTCTCTAGGAGAGTGTCTTACTGCTCAACTAGCCTTCCTTTTACCAAGAGTCGAGCTTATAGACTTAACAAAAGTATCCTTTCAACAAGAACCTTTTATTTTCTCCGATCTTGTGCATCCTTTGAATTTTTGCACAACCAAGGGATTGACTTACTTTTCTTTATCATGACCCAACCTAATGGGTCATGACCAAGACTAAGAATTGATAGGCTTAAGGCCATCAAACAGTAAACTTTAATGTATCCAAAGCCGATAACTAAGCCTAATATAAGGCCTACATAAGCATAAAATACTACAATATAAACTAAGGCAGTCTAGCTCCGCACATACACATATTCATAACCAAATATATAAATGAAGTTGCTAAATCGTTGCTAATTAAATTGTGCTATTTTTTTTATTGCTAAAATTAGCAATGAAATTATGTCCATTACTAAACTCCATTGTTATTATGTTACTAAATTGTGCGCTAACCATTTACCATAAAAATTAGCAATGAAATTTGTTTATTACTAATCCATTACTAATTTTAATATATGAATTTTATTTCTATTCCGTTACTAATTAGCAATAGATTAAGTTCATATTAATTTTTGTTACTAAATTGTATATTTAAATAATAACTTTTATTTAAATATTCTCAAATATCAACTACTAAAATCTTATAAAAAGGTTAATTGCCAAAAAAGTTTGTTAATTGTACAATTAAAACCTAAAGTTTGCATAATTGCCAATTAAACCATCTTGTTTGATTGATTTCTCAAATTGACTCGACCATCAATAAACCGTTAGTATGTAGTGCTTGGGAGGTAATTGTAATGGCTTTTATTTTGACTATTTTAGTTAGGGGCTACACTTTATAAGCTTGTTAATAACTGATATTAATGGACAATTATTAAGGAGAATCATTGTTCTTTGTTCCAGTCGTTTAATCCATCGTCCGAGAATGAGCTCTTGATACATTTGCTTAAACAAAGAAATACTCTTCAGAGAAAGTTATAGAATTAGCAACAAAATTATTGAAAAGATGCAACTCGCTGAATAGTATGATTAAAATGATACATTAATTAATGATTTGCAGAGCAAAGTTAAAGTATTAATAAAGACAAAAAAAAAGTATAACAGAATTTGATTTATAATTTCTTATTTGTTGAAATATACTAATAGTTTATTGACAGTTAAGTCAATTTGAGACATTAATCAAACATGAGAGAGTGACAATTATACAAATTTTAAGATTTAATTACAAAATTTGAAAAACTTCTTTTTTTTTTGCAGTTAACCCTTTTTTTTGTAAGATTTTAGTAGTTTAAATTTAAGATTATTTAAATAAAAGTTATTATTTAATATTAATTTTTACATAAAAAATATAAAAATAAACATAAAAAAGTGGCGTGCCACAAGTCAACTTTTTAAACCCTCTCATTATACTAATTGGAACACTCTTACAAAATTATTTAATGCTTAGCTTTAATATGCAAATGTATTATATTTTATATATCATATTTTCATAATCATATTACAAAATTGGATAAAGTACAATTTAGCCACTGAGATCTAATAAAACTTACAACTTAGTCCATTTAATTTCAAAATCAAGTAATTTAGTCCTTGAGATTTGACAAATCTACAATTTAGTCCCTGCCATTAGAATTTCAATTAAGTTACTGTTAATTCTAGAAAAAAATGATCAAAATACCTGTAACTCTATTTTCAATCTGAAAAAAATTTAGTCCTTAAGATTTTATTTTATTGAAAATTTAATCCCTAAAATTTGATTAAACGTACAAATTAGTCCCAATAGACCAATCAATTTAGTCCTTGACATTTTAATAAATCTATAAGTTAGTCCCTACCATTACAATTATGGTTAATTCCCCATTAATTTTTGCAAAAATATCATGATGCTTTTAACACTATTTTTAATTTAAAAACAATCTAGTACTTGAAGATTTATTTTAATAATTGCATCCATATTCATTTTTTTTCTTTTATATATATATATATATATATATATATATATATATATATGTATATATATATATATTATTAAAATAATAATGACAAATAGAATTTTACAAATTTAATAGGTCTAATTTATTAATAGTTATAATATTTAAGGTTAAATTTGTAAGTTATGTGGATGATTTTTCAATTAACCAAAATTTTTAAGAATCTTAAAGTAATTAATTCATATTTTAATAATTTAAATTTAAAATTTTTTAATTTAATGGGACCCATATTTTAAAAATATAAGGACTAAATTGTTAATAAATTAAAACCTCAAGGACTAAATTATTAAGAAAATAAAACCTTAGAGAATAAATTATTTTCGAATTAAAAATAAAGATAAATGTATTTTGGTTATTTTTGCTAAAACCAAGGGTAACTTTACAGAATTCTATTAGCAAGGATTAAATTATAAGTTTGTCAACTCTCATATGTTAAATTGATTAGTTTTTAAAATATAGAGACTAAGTTGTATGTTTTATCAAATCTCAAGAATTAAATTATTGTTTGCTCTATAAAATTTTGTTAATGATAAAATTTTTAATTAATTATATTTTTATTTCAAATGTTAATAAATAGATAGGTTGAATAATATATTATTTTTTAAATGATGAAAATAAAATAGAAAATGCCACGTGATGATATTTGAATTACCGTTATTAAAATTCTTTTATATATATATATATATATATTAAAAATAATTCACTTTTTATAATATGACAAAATTTGGTTGAAAAATTATTATTAGTAATGTTTTATAATTTTTAAAATTGTAAAAGAATCAGTATCTAGCATCATAAGGTGTGATTTAAATTTTTACGCTAGTTGCTTTTTAACTATAGGGGAATTAAACTCATGAGCCATACTATGAAGTTGTGGGAGTGAGTTGTGGGAACATCGACACGCCATGACACTACGATACCCTATCTCTCTCAATCAATTTGGTTTCCCATGCCAGGTCGCTCTAACTATATAATTTTATCTTCCTCATTAGAAGTTTAATGGAGAAATATAAAGATGTGAAGAAAGATTTACACATGGTTTACTACTGAGAAGGTTTATGATAGTGTTTCAAGAGATGTCTTATGGAGAGTGCTAGAACAAAAATGTATCTATTAGTACATACAAGTGTTTAAAGATATGTATGGTTGAGCACCATTTATCAAGTACACGAGGTGACATGCATTTTCTATTCAATCTGACACTAAGGTTCAAATGTTTATGTTCTCATTTTTTATATTGAATTTTAGATGAATTAACAAATATATACAAGAGAGTATCTTGCATTATGTTTACTGGGGATTATATATAGTTCGATAGATGAGGCCGAGAAGGAGTCAATAGAAAGTTAGGCTTTGGAGAAGTACTCTAGAGTCAAAGGATTTTAGAAGTTAAGTAGAATGAAGACGGAATACATGGTGCAAGTTAGGTGAAAGTAGGAGCTGGTGATAGGGAATGAGTTAGTTTGGATGAATTAGATGCTGCTAAAGTAATCACTTTAAATATCTCGATTGATCATTCAACTAGAAGAGGATGTGAGGAGGAAGTTAGTCATAGGATTAAAGCGGGATGGTTAAAAGAGTAGGAAGTGCCACGAGTTTTATGTGACCACAAAATTCTCAATAAGTTAGTAAAATTTTCTTTGTCACGGAGTCCATACAATGGCCATGTTATATGGTAGTGAGTGTTGAGTCTTGAAGAAGTCGGTATGTGTGTCTAAGATAAAAAGTGCGAAGATGAGAATGTTAAGGTGGATGAGTGAATATCTTGAATAGATAAAGTCAAGTAATGAAGTATTAAAGAAAGGTAGAGTGATGCCAATTGAGGATAAGTTAGGAAGTAGGAAGATTAGGGTGGTTTGAGTCGTGTGACGTAGACATACGGGCCAGTTAGACAAAGTATAACACATTGATTTAGAGGATTAAAAAAAAAGGTAGACCTAAATTAACTTGGAGCTGATAGTAGTCTGATATGACTTGAGGCATTACATATTTCAAGAGAATTTAGCTTAAAATCATTTTGAATGAAGAGAATCTACACTAATTTCATTTGTTCTTGATTGATGCTATCACCTTCAAATCATTTCTTCAAGTTGAGAACTTGCTGGCTGCTGCTGATAATTTATGTCAACATTTAGTACCATTTCTTATTCTTTAAGTTATAATCTTATAATTATAATTTGCTTAACATTTTTTCCGTAATAATTGCTTAACATTGGCTTCTGCTATTTAGGGTATTTTGAGATGTCAACATTAGGTAACAGTGAGGCTGCCTCTGTTTCTCGGCCATCTGAGAGTTGTAAAGATTACGTTTCCATGAATATTTCAAAAGATTAGTGTTGTATTTATGAACTTGTTGTTTTATAATTCGTGATTTAATATGTTGTTATTTGACATGTTTGATACAATTTATATACTATGATTAATATTTTTATCATGTTTTATGTATTATGTTTGTTTAAATTATATAAACTTTGGTGAATATTTAATGTGATATGTTTAATTGTTTCTAAAAGTTTTTCTTTTGCAACACTTTATTGAAGTTTCTCTATAGTTTCAGGTTCAGGTTTCCTATCTTTTTCCCCCCTTATTTTCCAGCAAAAAGGATAATAAAATAATGGGTTTGGGCCGGTTAGGGAAGTATGCTGTTACTAGTTATCGGATTTGGTATGGGTTGGGGTAATGAAATATATATTTCATTTGGGTTTGAGACAGGCATGGGTAGTTATATTCTTCACGGGTTTGGGTTCAGATAAATTGAAATTCCTGGGTACCCTACCCATTGTACTATTTGGTTCAACCTCCATACTTATCTGGTTATTCTCTCTCTCTCTCTCTCTCTCTCTCTCTCTCTCTCTCTCTCTCTTTATGTTTGCATAAGATTGTGTGCGAGTAACAGAGGTTTTAATTTGTTGGTCTTGTGAATTTTGCTGCAATTTTAATACCAAGATGGAGACTCAAAGAAAGAAAAGAAAAGAACACAAAATTTGTTTTCATGAACTTGTAGTCTCGGTCTCCCCCATTTCTTTGAATTTATTATTTTTTGTTTTCTAGTTGAAGGCTAATTTATTGGGAAGTGAAGAAATGTTACGGCCATGTGGGATAAAGGGGCAGAAGCGGAAGAAGAGAGAGGAGAGATATGATAAAGAGGAAGATGAAGTGGAAGCTGAAGAGCAATCCATAGAAAGAGCGAAAAGAGCTATGGTTGAAGAAAAAGAAATGGCTATGGAAACCAGCGGGAAGGAAGAAGAAGAATTAGAAGGGCAAACACATGAAATGGCAGGCATCCCAATTGTTCCAAGTGATTTAAAAACAAAAAAGCCTGGGCTTATATTTGTGCTTGAGAGGGCCTCTTTGGAAGTTGCTAAAGTTGGAAAGGTGTGTAATGCTCATTGGGGTCCTTTTTTCTTATAGATGCTTTTGGGTCGATGAAAGTTTTGCATAAATGAATATAGATGTTTAGAGTTGTGTGACTGTAAATTGCATTAATTGGAGTCGAATTATGGCTTTAGGCTCTTAAGATTGTAGATTTTTGTCCAAGATTTCTACTCTATCTAATTAGTTCTCTTCGTGCAGAGTTACCAGATTTTGAATTCTGACGATCATGCAAATTTCTTGCGGAAAAATAACAAAAATCCAGCTGATTATAGGCCTGATATTGTTTATCAGGTTAGTGCATTTTAGGATTCATTGCTATTGTTTGCCGCCAATGATTTTTCTTTAAGTCCCAGTTTAGAACCATTATTGGTCTCGGTTTTATTTGGTTATAGACACAGTATAAATGTTGGTCAATGATGTGAGTTGCCTTAATAACTGAGGCTTCTTTTGGTTAGCTTGCTTTTCTTTTTCTGAGCAAAATCCAAAAAGCGAAATTTGTTAAACATGCAATAAAAGCAAACAATTTATTGAAATATAAATCAATAATTCTCTCTCTCTCTCTCTCTCTCTCTCTCTCTCTCTTATGAAGTGTTATACTTTCTTATTCTTACATTTGTTTTTAAGCAAAATCGAAATCAGTAAAAAGTGCATTTTAGAAAGCGCAAACAAACCAGGTGGAGGCTAAAGTTAATGATATGTTATTTCTGAAAGGAAGAAATCATTTTGGAATAGGGATGACATGGAAATTTTTTTTGCCATGTTAAAACCTCATTTCAAATTAATTTTGTTTCTTATGTTATGATTGTTGATGATGATGCCGGGCTCTCCTATCAATATTAGATAGTCCAGTAAATAAGGCTGGGAGGTTGCGAGCTGTGTATGTGAAAACAGATAAGGGTGTTCTTTTTGAAGTTAAACCACATGTGCGTATACCAAGGACTTATAAACGATTTGCTGGAATTATGTGTAAGTTAAGCTAATCTGATCCAGTCACTTAAATATAATGCTGATTGTCATGATCTTTTGTTTGCTTTGAGGTGCTCTTACTGTTTACTACCTTATTAAATCTTGCAGTGCAGCTGCTTCAGCAACTGAGTATAACTGCTGTTGGTAAGCGTGAGAAGCTTTTGCGTGTAATCAAGAATCCTGTGACCCAGTACCTGCCTGTCAACTCTCGTAAAATAGGTAAGCTTCAAGTTTTTCGGCTGTTCCCTTTAATGGACAATTACTACTTGCTAGCAATGATAGATTTTCTGGATTTTGCATCAGGGTTCTCATATAGTTCAGAAAAACTGGTTAAAATGAACAAGTATGTAGCTGCAGTCAGTGATGATGTGGATATTGTTTTTGTGGTATGTTCAAAACTAACAATGGCTTTTATACCACTTGCTTTCTCATTGAGACTTGTAGCCTGATCTCTCACCTTATAATTCCAGGTTGGTGCAATGGCCCTTGGAAAAATTGATTGTGATTATATAGATGATTTCATAGCAAGTAAGTTCTTCCTAGATCACTTACTTCCTTTTATGTAATTATATTTCTATTAAAATTTGCATTTTTCTTATTGTGCATGTGAATTTTTCCATTTTATATTAAAACAAAAATTCTTGTTTTGCCCGTGCTTTTGTGATAGCTTTTTCCCTCCCCACTTTTCCTGTTCCTTAGTCTAAATCTTATAAGCTGATGGCTCACAATTTTTAGTTCATGTAAAGATCCAAGTCTTATCCATCAAGATCTGGCTGTGTTGAAGGCTATGGATCAAAAGCTGACTTAATGCAATTGTAACACTTTCTTATCAAGTATTTTCTTGCTTTTATATCTGATTAACAAGAAAAGTAATGTATAGCATGCATGCCTGTCTTCTTGTCAATACTTTTGCTTATTTCTGGAATTTAGACTCGTAAGTCTGGTTATACTTAGATTTGAGTTAATTTGGTTGGCTTTCTGAATTATATTCAGCTTTTCTTCTATTTTATGGTTTGAATCCATTTCCAACAAGTGCAGATTATCGCTAAGATGGGCAATGGAAACCTAATTGGATAATGTTAGCAATTGGATTACCAAAACAAGTAGATTGATTTTAGGGGACAATTAGTACTATTCTTACTTTTAATCTATTGGAGAGAAGGTTGCAGGATTTCTTGGCCATAGATGGGGAAATTTTTAATAGCCCTATGCATTATGATTGGTTCTTATCTGTCTTAGCATAACAGTTCACTACAACTCAATTCAACTCAATTAAGCTTTTATCCCAAAAATTTGAGGTCGGCTACATAGATTCTCTTTCTCCACTTTAAATGATTTTGGATTAAATCCTCCGAAATGTGTAATGCTTCTAGGTCATGTTGTATTACTTTTCTCCAAGTCAATTTAGGTTTATTCTTTCTTTTCTTTCTATCCTCTAACCTAATGTGCTCTACTTGTCTAACTAGAGCCTCCGTGTGTCTATGCTTCACATGACCAAACCACCTCAATCTCTCTTCTCTCAACTTATCCTCAATTGGCACCACTCCTACCTTTTCTCTAATTCTCTCATAATCATTACGGACTTTATCTAGTCTAGTATGGCCATTCATTGACCTTAACATTCTCATCTTCGCAACTCTCATTTTACATATATACGATTCCTTGATGTCAACACTCTCTACCATATAACATGGCCAGTCGTATGGCTGTACGGTAAAATTTTCCTTTCAACTTATTGGGAATTTTGCGATCACATAAAACTCTTGTGGCATGTCTCAACTTCAACCATCCAGCTTTAATCCTATGACTAATATCCTCCTCACATCCCTCATCTACTTGAAGAACTGAGTCGAGATATTTGAAGTGATTACTTTGGGACAGTACCACTCTATCCAAGTTAACTCCTTCCCTATCACCAGTTTGGCCTTCACTGAACTTGCAATGTATGTATTCTGTCTTAGTTCTACTTAACTTAAAGCCCTTTGACTCTAGAGTACTTTTCCAAAGCTCTAGCTTTCTATTGACTCCTTCTCGTGTCTCATCTATCAAAACTATGTTATCTGCAAACATCGTGCACCAAGAGATATTGTGAATATTCATGAACTTGATCCACATTCAAGATGTCTAATCAACCTAATGCAATGTATGTATTGTGAATATCAAAACTTGCCTTACAAGAATAAAGGTTGTTACGGCCTTTAAGTAATAGTCGGTGATAGCCTTTACCTTTTAGTAACGGCTGTTATGCACCAAATTTTAAAATCCCGTTATTTAACAACGATAACAGTAATGGTAGGGCAATTTTCCTTTACATAATGGTTGTTATGTAATGTCTGCTATTTAAAACCATGATTCCTCCTTCCTCGTTTCTGGTTAAGAACATCTCTGATGATTGAAGCTTCAGCTCCCGTTCTATTTTCCTTGCCACATCCATCTGGGATGTCCATTGCCACATCCATCTGGGATGTCCATTTCATCTTGACAGTTCTTACTTGGATGTCCTCTCATAATCCGTTGAGAAAGTAACCCATATAGTACTGGTTGGAGATCCTTGAGCCGTGCGAGCTACAAAATCATCAATAAATTCTTGTAGACCCCAGCTAAGGCCATACGGTTTCTTGTTGCCTCACCTCAATAACACTGCTCAATGATAAAGTTTCCGTTAAAAGTTGGGATATAAACTTTCAAACGGAATTCTTAAGGTTCCCACTGATTTTGTCTATTCTCTCCATGTTCTTGCCAAGTCTTTTGTCTCTTATTACCACGAGTTCCAACAACCTGAGCGTAGCCACCATTTTCCTGATCAAATTCATCATTGCTAACAGTTGGTCTACAGCCTGCTGGATTACGTTGAGCAGCAGATGGGTTGTGAGCATATTCTTGTTCTCCTCTTCCTCCATCTTCTGCACTCATTATCACCCATCCTAATTGCATCCAGCCTGTTGCAGATTTCCTCCATTTGTCACTTTGAATCTCTGTTCCATAGCCTGCAGCTGTGACAGCCCTTGTTCTTGAGCAATAGGCTGGTTGTGTCCTACTTTGTCTGCCACATCAGATATTCCTGCTCTGATGCCAACATATGCAGTGAATTGCTAAAGAAAATTAGCAAACACTGATTTTCTAAACATAAGGAACTCTGAAACTGGGTATTGATTCTCTGTTCTTAGTAAAATTTTGAAGTCTGATACAAAATAACAGAAAGACATGCTTTTATATTTCATGTGGAATCCTAAATCTGCTGAGAAAAGGAAGTGAAGACCCTAAACAAAAAAATAACTAAGAGGAATAAGAATCCTTTTTAAAATAAGAAACCAAAAAACCAAAACCAAAACCAACCAACTTAAAATAGGAAAACTAACTGAGCTTATTTTTCTTTTCCTACATCACAATCTTTTGTAGCTTTTTGGAGCACAATTATACGAAGTTGTCCTGGATGTTGGCATACAATTCATGTTGAGAATCCATTAATTAACATGGTTTGGTATGTTCACTAATATGCATGGGATTTGGGCAGTGATTTCATTATTTTCATTAGAAATTTGCTTTTCATGTCATGGGGATATTTATCTGATAGCATCAACTTCACTTAAGATTGTACCATCCATATATATATATATATATATTATTTGCATTCCGACCAGTTCATTTATGGCTTAATTTTTTTCCCACCAGTTTCTGGATATCCGCTGAGCGCTGCCTGGTGTATCTCAAGGATTTGTGAGGCTGTGGCTGACAAATGGGATGTATTGTAAGCTGTTATTGTTTAAAGTCGAATGAGAGCTGGTTGTTGCCCGACTGCCATTTTTTTCCCCTCAACCATGAGCAGAATTACAAAAGTTGAAGATTATCGGGAGATGCTGAAACTAAAAGTTAGAATAGAATAGTTGCAGATATAGCGAAATCACCAAGGTTGCCCATTAGAGTAATTTCTTATCTATCACCTTATCGATTATTTATGTAGAAGTATTCTTGCGTATATCATTTAATATTTGTTATGAATTTCTGATTAAATAACTCATTTTAAGAAAATATTTTTTAAACTAAATTTCCTCTGTTTCTTGTTAATTGAATTCTAATTTATTAGTTGGATATTAAATTTAATATCAATAATATCAAATCAACAAATTTGATTATACATGAGAACTATAAGCATTCTCTAAAACTTTCCCATGTTAGGATAGTTAAAACTTAGTTAATAGCAAAAAATAAGATTAATTGATACAATTATTTTTCAAATTGGAATATATTATGCAGTTATTTTTTTAAATTAGAACATGATATCCTAAGTTTAATATGAAAAATGTTGAATAAATAAGTTCATTTTTAAATTTTACTAAAAATTTTGGTTATATTTTAAATTTTTAAAACGTTTAATGTAAATGTTTTCATGTGTAAAAATGAAATTAAAATTCACCTTACATTTCAGTCGACAAATTACGATATAAGCGTGAATGGAATTTATACTCATTTTAAGGGTATTTTAATTTCACTTTATAGAAATTGAGGCATGTTAAGAGATATTTTAAAAATTGAGGATGTCATAAAATGTTTTTAAGAAAATTCAGGTGTGAAATTGTGTATTCGATTTTATGAAAAATAATAAAAATATTATATATATAAAAAATAAAAATCTGAAGAAAATATGTATTTATTTAGGATCATTAACTAAATATTAATTTCAATTGTATTAAAAAAAATTTGTATATTAAAATTACAATAAGAAAAAAAAAAAAGTTGATTAAGTGAAACTCTTTGGTCTAAACAATACGCCAAAATCAAAAGGACGCAACTCTTATGTATTAGAAAATATAAATTTGTATGAATTTAATTTAATTTTTTTATATTCCCATGTTGTAAATATAGTTAGTGAATATTTAGCTAAAAAAATTATTTTAAAAAACTTAAAAAACAAAATAAAAGTAATGTGATTATATAATAATTCAATTCAATTTTTATTTTTTACTGAGGCAAAAAAATAACTTCACAAAAATATGCCACCTCTCTTAATAGAGAGCGAAAAGAAGTACCACATGATATAACTTATTTTTTATATTTATTTTTTTTATAAAAAATTAACTTCTTATATTAAATATTAATTTTTTATTTAAATATTTTTAAATTTTAACTACTAAAATATTATTTCTAAAAAAATAATTATCTAAAATTCATTTGGGGTCGGGTATATAGATTCTCTTTCTCCATTCTAAACGATTTTGGGTTAAATTCTTGGAAATGTTTAATGCTTCTGGATCATATTGTACTACTATCCTCCAAGTCAATTTATGTCTACCCTTTTTTTTTAATCCTCTAACCTAATGTGTTATACTTATCTAACTGAAGCATCCGTATGTCTACGCTTCACATGACCAAACCACCTCAATCTTCCTACTCTCAACTTATCCTCAATTGGCACCACTCCTACCTTTTCTCTAATACTTTCATTACGGACTTTATCTAGTCTAGTATGACCACTCATCCACCTTAACATTCTTATCTTCGCAACTCTTATCTTAGACACATACAACTCCTTCAGTGCTCAACACTCACTACTATATAACATGGCCGGTCGTATGGCTGTACAGTAAAATTTTACTTTCAACTTATTGAGAATTTTGTGGTCACAAAACTTCTGTGGCACTTCTCCACTTCAACCATCCGGCTTTAATCCTATGACTAACTTCCTCCTCACATCCCTCATCTAGTTGAAGGATTGAGTCGAGATATTTAAAGTGATTACTTTGAGGCAGTACCACTCCATCCAAACTAACTCCTTCCTATCACGATTCGGCCTTCTTGAACTTGCAATGCATGTATTCTGTCTTCATTCTACTTAACTTAAAATCCCTTGACTCTAGAGTACTTCTCCAAAGCTCTAACTTTCTATTGATTCCTTCTCGCGTCTCATCTATCAGAACTATATAATCTGTAAACATAATGCACCAAGGGCTACTCTCTTGCATATGTTTTGTTAATTCATCTAAAATTAATGTAAAAAGTAAGGGCTTATAGCTGAACCTTGGAGTAATCCAATTGAGATAGGAAAATCTCTTGTGTCCCCTCCCACTGTACGCACAATAGTAGTTGCTCCTTCATACATATCTTTCAACACTTGTATGTACCTAATAGATACATTTTTTTGTTCTAACACTCTCCATAAGACATCTCTTGAAACACTATCATAAACCTTCTCCAAATCGATAAAAACCATGTGTAGATCTTTCTTCACATCTTTATATTTCTCCATTAAGCTTCTAATGAGAAAGATCGCTTCCATAGTTGAACGACCTGGCATGAAACCAAATTGATTGAGAGAGATAGAAGTGTCATGACGTAGTCGATGTTCCACAACTCTCTCCCACAACTTCATAGTATGGCTCATGAGTTTAATTCCCCTATAGTTTAAGCAACCAACGTAAAAATTTCGTCACACCTCATGATATAGATACAATTCTTTTACAATTTTAAAAATTATAAAACATTACTAATAATAATTTTTTCAACCAAATTTTGTCATATTATAAAAAGAGTGAATTATTTTTAATATATATATATATAAAAGAATTTTAATAGCAGTAATTCAAATATCATCACGTGACATTTTTCTATTTTATTTTTCATCATTTAAAAAATAATATATTATTCAACCTATCTATTTATTAACATTTGAAATAAAAATATAATTAATTAAAAATTTTATCATTAACAAAATTTTATAGAGTAAACAATAATTTAATTTTTGAGATTTGATAAAACTTACAACTTAGTCTCTATATTTTAAAAACTAATCAATTTAGCATTTGAGATTTGACAAAACTTATAATTTAATCCTTGCTAATAGAATTGCAATAAAGTTACCCTTGGTTTTAGCAAAAATAACCAAAATACATTTATCTTTATTTTTAATTCGAAAATAATTTATTCTCTAAGGTTTTATTTTCTTAATAATTTAGTCCTTGAGGTTTTAATTTATTAACAATTTAGTCCTTATATTTTTAAAATATGGGTCCCATTAAATTAAAAAATTTTAAACTTAAATTATTAAAATATGAATTAATTACTTTAAGATTCTTAAAAATTTTGGTTAATTGAAAAATCATCCACATAACTTACAAGTTTATCCTTAAATATTATAACTATTTATAAATTAGACCTATTAAATTTGTAAAATTCTATTTGTCATTATTATTTTAATAATTTATATATATATATATATAAAAGAAAAAAAAGAATATTGATGCAATTATTAAAATAAATCTTCAAGTACTAAATTGTTTTTATATTAAAAATAGTGTTAAAAGCATCTTGATATTTTTGCAAAATTTAATGGGGAATTAACCATAATTGTAATGGTAGGTACTAACTTATAGATTTATTAAAATGTCAAGGACTAAATTGATTGGTCTATTGGGACTAATTTGTACGTTTAACCAAATTTTAGGGATTAAATTTTCAATAAAATAAAATCTTAAGGACTAAATTTTTTTCAGATTGAAAATAGAGTTACAGGTATTTTGATCATTTTTTCTAGAATTAACAGTAACTTTATTGAAATTCTAATGGCAGGGACAAAATTGTAGATTTATCAAATCTCAAGGACTAAATTACTTGATTTTGAAATTAAATGGACTAAGTTGTAAGTTTTATTAGATCTCAGTGGCTAAATTGTACTTTATCCAATTTTATAATATGATTATGAAAATATGATATATAAAATATAATACATTCGCATATTAAAGCTAAGCATTAAAAATAGTTTTGTAAGAGTGTTCCAATTAGTATAATGAGAGGGCTTAAAAAGTTGACTTGTGGCACGCCACTTTTTTATGTTTATTTTTATATTTTTTATATAAAAATTAATTTTAAATAATCTTAAATTTAAACTACTAAAATCTTACAAAAAAAAGGGTTAACTGCAAAAAAAAAAAAAGTTTTTCAATTTTTGTAATTAAATCTTAAAATTTGTATAATTGTCACTCTCTCATGTTTGATTAATGTCTCAAATTGACTTAACTGTCAATAAACTATTAGTATATTTCAACAATTAAGAAATTATAAATCAAATTCTGTTATACTTTTTTTTTGTCTTTATTAATAGTTTAACTTTGCTCTGCAAATCATTAATTAATGTATCATTTTAATCACAATATTCACTGAGTTGCATCTTTTTCAATAATTTTGTTGCTAATTCTATAACTTTCTCCAGAAGAGTATTTCTTTGTTTAAGCAAATGTATCAGTAGCTCATTCTCCGGACAGTGGATTAAACCACTGGAACAAAGAACAATGATTCTCCTTAATAATTGTCCATTAATATCAGTTATTAACAAGCTTATAAAGTGTAGCCCCTAACTAAAATAGTCAAAATAAAAGCCATTACAATTACCTCCCAAGCACTACATACTAACGGTTTATTGATGGTCTAGTCAATTTGAGAAATCAATCAAACAAGATGGTTTAATTGGCAATTATGCAAATTTTAGGATTTAATTGTAAAAGTTGACAAACTTTTTTTTTGGCAATTAACCTTTTTTTTATAAGATTTTAGTAGTTGATATTTGAGAATATTTAAATAAAAGTTATTATTTAAATATACAATTTAGTAACAAAAATTAATAACGAACTTAATCTATTGCTAATTAATAACGGAATAGAAACAAAATTCATATATTAAAATTAGTAATGGATTAGTAATAAACAAATTTCATTGCTAATTTTTATGGTAAATGGTTAGCGCACAATTTAGTAACATAATAACAATGGAGTTTAGTAATGGACATAATTTCATTGCTAATTTTAGCAATAAAAAAAAAATAGCACAATTTAATTAGCAATGATTTAGCAACTTCATTTATATATTTGGTTATGAATATGTGTATGTGCGGAGCTAGACTGCCTTAGTTTATATTGTAGTATTTTATGCTTATGTAGGCCTTATATTAGGCCTAGTTATTGACTTTGGATACATTAAAGTTTACTGTTTGATGGCCTTAAGCCTATCCAATTCTTAGTGCTGGTCACGACCCATTGGGTTGGGTCATGATAAAAGAAAGTAAGTCAATCCCTTGGTTGTGCAAAAATTCAAAAGGATGCACAAGATCAGAGAAAATAAAAAGGTTACTGTTGAAAGGATACTTTTGTTAATTCTATAAACTGCTGACTCTTGGTAAAAGGAAGGCTAGGTGAGCAGTAAGACACTCTCCTAGAGAAGTGCATATTGATGGATTGAAGACTTTTGGTTTCGGTACACATGATGGCTTTAAAGTGGCTCTTAGAGGTGCATGCTTACATAAGTGATAGTAGCATGGCTAGCTCTTGATGGGCTTGGTGGAGAAATTGAGTTATTTGTGATGCCTCAAATACTTAGTTTAAGAAAAAGGCTTCTTTTCAAGGGGAGCAAGCCTAGTGTAAAAGAGACTGACATTTAAGGAAGAAATTTTTTGGGAAAAATGTAAGTGTGAGTGAGTTATAATTCCTCCTTTGAAAAAGAGATGAGATGAGATGAGATGAGTAGAGAACATATAAATAGAAATAACCCATACACCTATTACCTTAAGGTTTTTGGTTGGATATAGTGTCAAGTGTATCAATGTGGTTCTTTCACAAGGTCTATCAATAAGGATTCTCCCAATGCATTTTGTGCTCCTTGGATCTCTAATACATGAGAGATATCTCAAACACCAACCAAAACATATAAATTGTTCTTATAAAGGTTGTCAAGTATCGATAGTGAAACTTAAGAGTGAATGACTATTCTTTTTATTATTGATAAGTACGAAGGGAAAGGTTATGAATGTATTTTGCTTGACTCTTACTCATGAAAAGAATTTGAATAGTAGAGAGGAACTCTTGAAGTGTATCTTTAAGGAATGGACATTGAACCATCATAAATCCATAAATCCAAGTGTTTGATATTCTCTTCCCTTGCATTTTTATTTTCAACACTTTTACCTTGAGTTAAATGTAGACTTTGTGTTAAGGAATGCGCAATTATGATATATGAATATTTTATATGGTTGGTTTATTGATTTTATACTTCAAATAGCTTGATTTTCTATTTCTTTGGCTATGCATTTAAGAATTATATTCTACTATATTTAAGAGCCAAAACAGAGGACATTGCTTTATTCTTTGCGACACTCATTTTATCTAAATTCTATGATCATTTGCTGCACATAAATCATCTTTGTTACATAGACTTTAGATTGTCTAACCTTGATTTTTCATGTAAGCAATGGACAAAAAATTAAAAAAATAGCTCAATTCACCTTTCTTAAATTCTATTTTTTAGCTATAATATTTACTATGATCAGTATGTTATATGTGTGAGTGTGGAGAAATTATAAAATAAAATAGTGATTCCACGTAGGATGCTCTACATGGAATGGCAAGCCAATAGAATATAGACAAGTGTATATAAAGGGGTCCCATCAAATAAAACTATCAGATGGTGTATTTTCAAAAAAAATAATTACTCAACCGTTTTAAATATTTGTCAATATCTAATTGGCTTGTTATTCCATGTAAACTGTCTGCATAAAATCATGGTTTTACCATATAATTACTCGTGAGTGTGGCTATTCTTATTGTAATTATTTTGATGAGTTTTGTGATGACATGGATCTAAAGATAGTTTTGTATTACTAAAGATAGACTTATGTGCATATAGTTGTGATGTTTGAGATATACTTAAACTCATAAGGATATTTATAAGATACAACAGCTAACGTTTATTACATAATCAGATATACAAATACAAAAACTATTATACAATGATAAACCTTATCACCCTCTTGCAATTCTAACCAGGGATGGGTATAATTGTTAATTTAGCTCATATAATCTCATGGCGTGGATGAGCGGAGTTTTGGTTAGAATGTCGACAAGCTGATCCTTTGTGGATTAGTAGTTGGCCTTGTGTGACTTGATCTTGAACACAGTGATAGTCTACTTCAATGTGTTTCATGAAAGAGTGAAAAAGGGGTTAGTAGTGAGATATGTTGTGCCAATATTATCACAATATAGTGTTAGAGTTTTGGGGTGGTAATATGCCGACATCTTTTATTAATGATTGAATCCAAGTGACTTGATGTGGTTGTGCTAATGGCATGACATTCAGACTCTATAGGGGACTTTGCTGTGGTATTTTGCTTTTTAGATAGCCACAAGACTAAGATGGTGCCCATATTTATCACATACCCATTGGTAGACTTTCTGTCATCAATATTGGATGCCAAATCAGCATCTGAATAGGCATGGAGTTTGAAGTTACTAGAAGGACAGATAAGCAAACCATGAGTTTTTATAGCTTGAAGATAATGAAGAATCCTTTTGACAGCTACCCAATATTTCTTAGACGGTGAATGCATGTATTGAGAAGCTTTATGCATTGAGATGATACACTTGTATTATATAGATGTTTTTGGGCACAATTGTACTATATTGCATGGCATTTAGGTAGATAATTGTATACATATTTGTTAGTTTCATTAGTTTTTGATAATTTAGCTAATCTTTACTAAATTTCATATTTTCTACACATTTTCAGGTGTTCTAAAAGAAATCCAAGGCATAAGAGTGAAGAAGAAAAGCTTGGAAGGACTTGAAAGCAAGGAAAGTTACTGATATAATTTACAGTCGTGTAAACACAACCATGACCACTGTGTAACCTTACGCGGGGAGAATTGAAGAAATCATAAGAAAGCTTGGTACGGGTCATGTAAATCACCGTGTACCATCAGGACTCGTGCAACCTTACGATTAAAGTAGATTGAAGAACTAAAGTGAATGAGATAGTACAAGGATCATTTACATTAAACCTTGAAAAGTCACATAACCCCCGTAAACTTTTGCCTCCAATTTGAAAAAAGCCAAAGTCACTCGAAACTTACATACCCAGGTAGTGTAGTGACACAAGGCCATATACTATCTGATAGCTAGCTTCCTAATTCGATTCTAGCTCTTATTTTGGCATGCCATTCGGACTTCTACGCCCTTAGGATTTTAAAACTTAACCTAGGACACCTAATATAAAAAAGAGCAAGAAAAGATCAAAAGAGTGGAGGTGGGGGGGTTATTAATTTTCTATTTAAAAGGAATAGAGGAAAAAGAAAAGGAAAACCTTTAAGAAGACTTCCAGCAAACCCTAGTTTCCAAGCCATCTTGAAGAAGGATTGTATCAGCACCAAGGAAGAGATCTCTCAGCTAAAGTTCTACAAGTCCAAAGCTGTAGAATCTTTCTCTCAGTTCTTTTGTCCTAATTCTTCAAACTGGTTTTATGTTCTTTTATTTTCATTACCTTATGTTTTTTAAACTTACCATGAGTGAGTAGTTCCTTTAATTCTGGAATTAGGAGAGTAGCATTCTTAATTTTTATTATGGATATATATTGAGTTTTATGGAATTGAGTTTTGAGCTTTGATTCAATTTCTTATGTTCTTAATGCATGCTATGTGTTGGTATCTACTTAGCTATGATCTAATATATTAATTGAGGAACTAAAAGGAGAAGATTAATATCAGAAAATCAAGATTTTGAACCTATGAAATCTGATCTAGAGATAGGCCGATGACCTTTGTGAATCTCCATAATTAATAACAGACCTTAAGGGATTCTAATTAGGACTGATCAGATTAATTAAAATACACCTTAGATACCTTGAGAGAGGATCTGAAATTCTTGAAACTCTAGTCATGGCTAACAACAACAATAGATCAAGACCCTTGAGGCACTATGGAGTTCTGACTATCCAAGGATTCCAATCTAGTGTTACTAGGCCTACAGTTGAGGCCAACAATTTTGAACTCAAACTAGCATTGCTTTAAATGATTGACAAACTAAATTTGGGGCTTACCATGGAAGATCCACATTATCACCTCTGATGCTTTCTCACTTTGTGTGACACTTTGAAAATGAATGGGGTCACTGATCAAGCTATTAGACTCTGAGCATTCCCATTCTCACTTCAAGATAAGGCAAGAAAGTGGCTACTTTCTCAATCAGCTGGAACATTCACCACTTGGGAGGATCTTTCACAAGCCTTCGTAGCAAGGTATTTCCCACCTGCGAATACTGTAAAATTGAGGCTAGGCTGAACACTTTGAGATAAAGGAAGGAGACTCACTCAATGATGCATGGGAGAGATACAAGACCTTGAGGAATGTCACACCATGGCCTAGAAGATTGGCTCATTGTTCAAAATTTCTATAATGGATGCTACCATCCACAAGGAGTTCGATCGACTCAGATGAGGAGGACCTCATGGAAAACAATGACTAAAGCTTTAGAATTCTTTGGAAAGGTTGCATACCATAACCCGGTGGTTAAGCGAGAGGAGATGTAAGAAGATGGCGGGGATCTTAGGGTGGATGCCCTCGGCATGATTAATGCCTAGTTTGACGACTCACAGACTTGATAGGATGTAGGCCAGCGTGGTAGGATCAAGCAATCAATCTTGCAAAAGGTGTGGGGAGGTTATGCAACTTTAGAATGTAGTCATTCTGATGAGCCTTCAATAGAGCGGTGAACTATATGAGCAATGGGGAACTTCAACTAGAGGCAGGTCAATAACCCTTATGTAAATACTTATAACCACGGATGAAGGAACCACCCCATTTTCATGGTCCAATTCACAAAATCTGCAAAATCATCCAATAAATAAATAGCGAGGATATAGGCCACCACCACGGGTTTAAATAGAGTGGATTGTAACACCCTTATGTTGTAGTGCGTTCTCTGTTTCAATGACGGTATTGTCTAGACAGCTAGGATGCCTAGAACTATCTTAGATATGGATGAGAGACATAGAATAATGAAATCTGAAAAAGAGAGGAAAGACAAAGAAAAATAAAGGAAAAATAATAGCAATGAAATGTAACCAAGTTAAGCAGTGAGAACCCTAGCGATGGGTGGCCTTATAGGAAGTCACAGCGTGGGCCGTTGACTAGCCACTGAACCTCGGAGGAACCACGAGAAAAATATTTTAGGACTTAAATAAATACCCTATTAAAAGGAAGTATAAATGACCATTAGAAATATCAAATAAAAATTAATTAGTGATCAAATCGAAGAAAAGTGAGAAATCGAAAAAGCGAGGACAAAGCAGGAGTTGTTCATAGAAAATCGAGGAATCTGGCAAACTTAGAAACAGAGGGCATTGTGGTCATTGACATCCTGAGTTGTCTTTTGACCTAAATGTCCCATTAAAAATACATGATATTACACACTTGGAAAATATAATGAAAATTAAATTAGTGGTACCTAATGTAAATAGTAAAAATGGAGAGCCAAAATGTGGGAAAATGAAAGATTAAGATTAAACTAATAATTAATTTTTGGCATAGTGCTCCACTAACTCATTTTAAGTGGACCACTAACTCACCCTTTAGACAGCAGATTGAACTTCATCTTCAATCTCTCCCAAAGTTTGCTTGAAAATGAAAGAAGATCACCATAGTGATCGTCCCATGAAAGCTTCATACGAAAGCAGTTGCATTTACAGCCAGTTCTTGGCATGCTTTGCTCTCACTAAAAAGGTTGTCCATACACCTTGAGCAATGGGATTAATGACAAGAAGATAAGTTTTGGAGAGATTTTG